>NW_024466599.1:10610000-10865000 GCF_017591425.1 Ochotona curzoniae | reverse complement strand
CCATTGTTTCTACTAACACAAACCTACTGGCCATGTCTCAGTTACTAAGACCGCTTTTATGTGCTTATTCTTATCAAAATCTGCGGCAAATTTTAATGTGATTTTCCTCTGCTTTGCTCTTGCAGTTTTGTTTGGAAGCTGGCTGTAAATTCTGTTAGGGGAATACTGACGGATGTACCTACCATAGGATCCTTCTTAATCTTAGTGAATGGGCTAATGCCTAGATCTCCAATGCAAGGCCAGGTGTTTCTCCCAGGTGGAACTTGTCTATTTTAGCACACATCTTGTGGTTCTCATCTGTTATACGTCAAGGTTGCTTCCATCAGTATAAGTGCTCTCTATGAGACACCTGACTTGGTGGAGAGGTAGGATTGGGTGTACAGATCAGAGGAGATACAGGAGAGGAAACACACACTCAACCACCCCCAAACCAAACCCCAGAACTGCAAAGAAATATTAGGAGACACTTTTCACCTATAGACCCATGAAGAAAAGTCCAGACAGGGCAGGATGTCCATCTCCTGGGTGGGGAGAGGGAGAAGGGGAAGAGAGGCAAGTGTGGGACAGGTATGATCCACAGGTCTTATTCCTTAGGCTTTCCTGGGGAAAATGTGAATGGGCTAGATAAAACAAATGTATGTGAAGAGAATATACTTACATGACACTCATGTTAATTACTAGCGTTTTCCCATGGTCAGCAGTTGCAGGGTGCTGGATTTTGTCAGTGGGGGAAGGAACAAGTGGTCTGCATCCTTACCTAGCATACAAGGAGGTGGAATTAAAAAAAATGAAATTATGTATTTTTAGTTGAAAGATGCATTTTTATAGAGAGAGGAGGAGAGGAACACAGATAGAGAGAGAGATCTTCCATTTGCTGGTTTACTCCCCAAATCGCTGCAGCAGCAAGAGCTGAAATGACTAGAAGCCAGGAGCCAGGAACTTCTTCCCAGCGTCCCTTGTGAGATCAAGGGCCCAAGGATGCTGCTGCAGCAGTGACCAACTCTATTGATCCACTGAAGGACAAATATGGATGCTAGTTTATGAGCTAATGACATTCCAAATTTACAAATCCCAAAGCACAGAATACATAACTGAGCTTTTGACAAAAACCAAGCACTTTGATACTGTTTTTAGACACTTCGTTTTTAAAATTTAAAAACTCCATCACCATTAAAAATCAATAGTATCATGCATGGAAATGTAAAGTCACGTTAACAACGAAGATCAAGCTAAAAACATGGTTGTTACTGGGTCAGGGATAATAGGAGCAGCAAGTCTTCATCTATTATTTTGTAAGTGTCAGCCATCCATTTATTACGTTGGAAATTGTGATGCAATGAGATTTCATTTAGTTATGAACCCACAGAGACATTTACCTTCAATACAAGACAGTTTCTGAATTGAAGGAATGCAAGTGGAAAGAACATCAGCGCTTACTGACGCTCTTCTAGCTTGAGAGACCGACAAAATAAGCTGATAGTTCTTATGCCTGGGCTCTTCCCTGTTTAAACCAGCCTGAGAAACATCTGTTTCAATACTTTAGTTTGCCTCATTATAATATCTGCCAGAAACAGAAACTGCTTACATGAACCCAAATATGCAGTTACTTGTAGTTGTGATGTGTTCTCATTTTGATTTCCATATTTTAGCACTAGTGTTGATTGATACTCAGGGAAGAATGTAAGCTTTTGAATCAGACAAATCAGTTTGCTCCCTGGCTATAGAAATCTTGACTATTTCCCGTAAGAACTAGGATCTAATTTAGAAAGTATCTTGATGTTAACGAAATATAATTCCTTAAGAAATATGTATTAATAAATATTAAAAAGGCTATAAAATTATGCAGTATGCCCTCAAGAAACTCTATGGATATCTTAAAGAATGTTAAGGCATTGTTATTATGGTGCAGTTCTATGAAACTTTAGTTCAAGCAGCTATCCACAAGTAAGAATTCTGGAAAACTGTGTTAGTCTAGTAAGTTAATTCTTAATGAACTTCTTCAGAAGTCTATTGAATTCTCAAAAGTAGACCTTTGCCTCTGAGAAAAGTGTATCTATTCAAATGTACACAAGAGGTGATATAGCTTATTTCAGAGGATAACTAGAATAGGTGGGAGCTAATTAAGGAAGAATTGGGTCTAATAAGCACCGGCATATAACCAGCAGTATACAAAGGAATGAAAATAGAAATTCCATACCTAATTAAAACCCATACTACCTAATTATGCTTTAAACAGTGCATAATTAAAATGTGCATACATTCAGTAAGCTATTTTCCTAAAGTGAAATGCATTTCAAATAGGAGGTAAACAAAAACTTGCATAATTAGGGCTGTTTCACCACATCTAAAACTTTTAGTAAAGTGCAAGTCAATTTGAGATTGAATCTACACATCTGTTATTTAAAAAAAAACAACACATGTAGCTTTGACTTCACTGTAAGAGTATTCAAAGGCTTGGACAGTTTGGCTCTCTGCTTTATGGTAATTATGCTTATTGATTTAATGGCTGCCATGCTGTGGCTGGAGGCCTCTTTCTAAGGTTTGGGTCTCTGACTATTAATATTGTCAGTGGAAACTTACTTAAGTGTCCCCAAATGCCCTAGGAGAGGACTGGTCTCAGTATGAATGTGACACGTATTAAGTCCTCCTTTTGCCATCTTCCTATTATGATGCTTCCTTTCTTTTTCTTAGGCACTTGGTACCCTGCTGTCATCCAGCTTTTCTTGTCACTGTGAAGAATGAGTCACTAAATGAATGAGCTCTAATTGAATTCCAGTTAAATTGCAGGTGAGAGGCTACTGTAGAGATGGCCCCTGGTTCATCAGCCAGCCTCAAGCTGAATAGTTCAGCTCTTTCTGATTTACTTGCAGTGCTACCTCAAATGGCTTTGCTGGAAAGTAGGTTTCAGCTATTGAAGAGGGTTTGCAAGTTATAATAAGAATCTGACTTCCATTATAGAATTTTCTGGCACATAGAAAAGTTGACAGAGTTATACAGTAAGTATCCACCTGCTCTCCATAGTTGTTAACATTTTATTTTATTTGAAGAATCGTTTTGGAGAAAATTGTGTCCTTAAGCAATTCCCCACATACCTGCTATAAAGGACATTTACACAGTGGCAAGATGGCAGTGCAGGGTGAGGACAGGTTTAAACTGACAAAGAATGATTAGGCAGGGTGAGGCAGAGAGGACAGATTCCAGGAAAAACGGGGAGGACAGGCTGACAGCAGAGGGACACCTGGGGATCTGTGGGCCTGGGGAGCAGCAGAGACAATGGAGCAGTGTTGCAGTGACCAGATACGTCAGAGGTGGTCAGCTCTCAGCAATCAATGATTGAAGCTCTGTCAGTTACCAGTTGGGGAAAGGAGCTCAGTAACAGAAAGTGAACACAGGCAAAAACTGGCCATCCTTCTGATTTGTTTGATTTGACTATGAGCAGCAGACATCAAGCAACTGAAGCAACAGGATAGACTTCATGGCCCAGATTCCTTCCAATGCCACATCATGCGCTGTTTTGTACTCTGTGGCAAAGGCTGCAGGTACAGAGTGACATAGTGAGCTGTGCATGTGCTGAGCAAGCAGCAAACTCAATTCTGGCAGAGCATATTGTACTGGTCCTACAAGGAAAGCAGTATTGACTTGGCATCCTATCCGAAATAGTTCCAGGTGGCTCTCAGACCTAAAGGCTGGCAGGTTCTAGCAAGACCAGCACCAAGTGATGAAGGACAGGTTGTATCTCCCTAATCCCAGGCATTGCTCAAACTGGGAGTGGGATAAAGATTGTTCAGGCAATGGTGGGGGCACAGTGCGGGATGACAGGAGGTGCAGAGTGGTGAGCCGGGAGCTGGGGCTATGGAGACCAGGGTAGAAGCTTAGAACAAGAGCCAGGGACTGAAACATGTTGGAGAATGTGGCACAAATGAGTGCAAATGAAGAACTGGGACCATTGCAATCAATAGAATTGACCTGGACACCAGTGGACAACACAGCTTAGAAACCAGCCCTAAGGGGAGGAATCTGCTACCAGAATAGCAATGATCAAGAGCAAAAGAAGAGACAGAGGTACAATGAATATTACTGAAGACTCCCGTGCAAAGGAGCAAAGCCTTTTTCAACCTCAGAGTTAACTGAGGAAGACATTGAGAAAATGGGGGATACAGAATTTTAAAAACGTGTTATAAAGTTTCTTATCAACCATGAGAAGCACATATAAGAGTTCAAGGAATTTAAGGAACATGTTCCACAGAGAAACAGCAGCAATGAATCAAATGAAAACTGATATGTTAGAAATTAAGAACAAAATGGATTAAATGAAAACTTCAGTGGGAAGCCTCAATAATAAAATGAATGAAGCAGAAGAAAGAATCTCAGAATTGGAAGATATTTCTTCTCAAAATGGATGAAACAATAAAAAAGCTGGAGATGAAGCTGGCTCAAGCTAGAAAAAGTATTCCAGAATTAAGAAACACTAATGAAAAGGCCACATTTAAGAGTTCCGGAAGCTGGGTTTGAAGCTGTATTCAATGAAATTAAATGAAAACTTCCCTAACTTGGAGAAAGATTTGGGAAAAAACATACAGGAGGGGCACAGAACTCTCAACGGGGTTGATTAAAAGCGATCTTCACCACAAGACTAATATTCATGCTCTGCTCAGTAGAACATAAGGGAAATATTCTTAAATATGCACAGGAAGAAACAATCAGTTAATATTTAGAGAGGCTTCAGTCAGACTCAGCTGATCTGTGAGAGGAAACTATATATGCAAGAAGAAAATGAAGTGCCATATTCAAGACTCTAAAAAAGAACAAAAATCATCAGCCCAGAATAACATACCCACCAGAATTTTCTTTTGTTTTTGAAAATGAAATAAAATTCCTTCATAGTAAAGAAAAACTAAGAAAAATAGGCCTTTTCCAGATATGCACTCAAATGACGCTTTAAGATATTTTCTTGACAGAGAAAAAAAATAGCATGGAGTAAAACTAAAGGAAAACATGGAGAACATCCCAAGGAGATGATAACAGAAGACAAACAACTCATTGCTACAATTACAGGACCAAATCACTACCTATCCATACCACCCCTTAATGTAAATGGCTTAAATCCATCAGCTGAGTGTCTTAGATTAGTGGGCTGTATCAAAAGCAAAACTCTGCTATCTGTTGCCTACAGGAGACACTTCACACCAAGAAAGATCAGTGAAAACTGAACGTGAAAGGATGGAAAAAGATATTCTAGGCTAATGGAAAGGAAAAAACAAGCAGGTATAGCTAATCTATAATAGATAATATAGACATCGACACGCAAAGTATTAAAAGAGATGAAAAATGACACCACATAATGATCAAAGAATCCAATCAGCAAGAAGAGATCATCATAATAAATGCATACAAATTAAATACCAGGGCGCTTAGCTATGTGAAACAAGTATTAAAGGATTTAAGGGGAGAAATTTAATATAATGGTAGTGAGGGACCTTAATACCTTATTAATATCAACAGACAGATCGATGGGATGGAGACTCAGCAAGGAAACAACAGATCTTCCCCAGCCACTAGAGCACATGGACGTAATTGATATCTACAGAACCCTACATCCTACAGAGAAAACACTTTTTTTCCCCATCAGTTAATGGAAGCTTCTCCAGGGTTGACCATATTATAGGCTATAAAACAAGCCTCAGCAAATTAAAAAAAAATCAAAACTACACCATGTACAAAATTATACCATACTACTTCATGATGTCACACCATCATGAAATGAAACTGCAGAGCAATAGGTCAAAATATCTCAGAAGACTTGCAAATACTCAGAGATCAAATAATATGCTACTAAATGAATAATGAGTTATAGAGGAAATCAAAGGGGAAATAAAAGAATTACTTGAAACAAATGAAGGCATCAACGCAATATATCAAAAGTTACGAGACATGATTAAGGCAATGTTGAGAGGGAAGTTCATCTAGATCAGTGCTTATGCTAAGAAATTAGAAAAAAATCACCAAGCAAGTGAGCCACCCTTACAGTTGAAGCAGCTAGAAAAACAACAGCAATCACATTAGCAGGAAAATAGAAATAATCAAAATAAGGGAGTAAATAAAACAAATAGAGGCCAAAAGAACAATGCATAGCATTAATAAATCAAAGAGCTAATTCTTTGAGAAAAATCAGCAAAATAGATTTCCCCTAGCCCAACTAATTAAAAAAGGAGGGAGAAGATACAAATCAAAGGATCAGAGATGAAAAAGGAATATAACAGCTGATACTTCAGACATACAGAGAATGATTGGGAACTATTATGAGCAACTGTATGATAACAAATTAGAAGACCCAGAAGAAATTAATAGATTTTTGGACAGATGCAATCTACCAAAATTGAAGCATGAGGTAATAATATAAATAGACTCATAAAAAGGACTGAGATTGAATCAGTAATTAAATCCCTCCCAATAAATAAAAACCCTGAACTAGACGGCTTCGCTGCTGAATTCTACCAAATGTTTTAAGAACTTCAATTCTCCACAAGTTTTTCCAAACAACAGAAATGTAGGCAATCCTTCCAAATTGTTTCTATGAAACCAACATCACCTTAATACCCAAACCAGATAAGATACACTAGAAAAAGAGAAGTATAGACTGATGTCCCTAACGAACATAGACTGAAAAATCCTCAAGAAAATATTAGCCAACAGGATCCAACAGTATATTAGTCAGATCATCCACCCACACCAGGTGGGATTTATTCCTGGCACAGGGATGGCTTAATATTATAAACCAATAAATGCAATACACCACATAAAAATTGAAAATAAAAACCATGTTATCATCTCAATACATGCAAAGAATGCATTTGACAAAATCCAACACCACTTCATGCTAAAAACCTTAAGCAAGTTAGGCATAGAAGGAACATTCTATAACACAATTAAAATAATATATGAAAAACTCAGTGCCAGCATCATACTAAATTGGGAAAGACTGGAAACTTTTTCAGTAAGATCTGGAACTAGACAAGGATATCCACTATCACCACTGCTATTCAATATAGCATTGGAAATCCTTGATAGAGCTAGTAGACATGAAAAGCAAATTAAAGAAACCCAAATTAGAACTGAGGAATTAAAATTGTCCTTGTTTGCAGATGATTCTTTACATAGGAGAACCAAAAGATTCAATCAAGAGACTATTGAAGCTCTGAGGGAGATCACCCCTGGATCTCTGCTTGCTTAGCTCATTTGTGAGATTGTAGGCACATGGTACACTGTGTCCCTGGAGAAACCCCTAACGGGAGTCTCTGCTGAGACCCCAACTTGGCCTGTCCACTGAGCATGCAGCAAGAGCAGTGGATTGAAACCAAGACTCTTTTCTCTGTCTTTGGATGAGCTGTGCTAGGATTTCCCTGATAAACAACTCTAGGAAGTTAATGTTACACTCCTGTTTTTCAGCCACATGTAATGAGTTTCTCTGAGGCACAGTCCTGCTTTACATACAAAATATGACATGACTTCATTGGAGCCAGAGAGACAGACATGCCTATTAGTCAGATACAGTGTCATTATTGAGTGGGGGTTCTGTCAGGACCGTCATTTTGCCTGCTCCCTTTCTTACTCTGTATAAGCTGTGACTTCTTCCAATAAACGGACATCCCTCACCAGGTGGTCTCTGGTGGTTCCGCAGTAAAGAACATCGCTACCTCATCTCTCTCTAGTCTTGGCACCTGCTGGACAGAAAACCCCTGAAAAAGACTCATAGGAGAATTTGGTTGGGTAGCAGGTGCAAGATTAATAAGCATAACTTGATGGCACTAGTATACACAAATAGCAGAGAAGAATCTCAAATACCTTGGAATTAACCTAACGAAAGATGTGGAAGACACAAGAGACCACAAATAGCCAAAGATATCCTTAAGAATACAAATCAAGCTGGTGGAATCACAACTCCAAACCTCAAGACATACTTCAGGGCAGTGGTCATCAAGAGATCTGCTGCTGGCACAGACACAGAGAAGATCAATGGAATACGATAGAAACACCAGAAGGGAGCCCACATGTACAGCCAACAAATCTTCAACAAGAAAACTGAAAATAATCTGGGGTGAAAGCTTGGTCTCTTTCACAAGTACTGTTGGGACAATTGAATAGCAGTATCTATATGTAAGAAGCAAGACCCTCACCTGTCACAGTATTAAAAAATCAGCACTAAATGGATCAAAGACCCAAATCTGCACCCAGAAACCATCGAACCATTAGAGGAAAACGTAGGAACCACTCTTGAAGATATAGGAATTAGGAAAGACTTTCTAGGAAGGTCACCAAAGCACAGGCAGTCAAAGCCGAAGTAACAAACAAAATCTATTTTGTTTGACATTTCCAGAGATTCTTAACTCTAAATTGCTACCTTTCACAAAATTTAGAAATATTTTGGCCACTGCTATTTCAAATATACAAAGTTTTGTGAATTTGTTTTCCAAGAACATCAAAGGTCTCAAAAAAATCTGAAGGAGAAATTTGTATGAAAAAATCATGATTGAGTTTAAGCTTTTTTTTGGCTCCACATTAAAATTATTTTTAATTTCATTTTTCTTTCTTTGTTTTAAAACAGGTTTATTTATTTATTTTGAAAGGCAAAGTTACAGAGAGGGAGAGCGAGAGAAAGAGATCTTGCATTTGCTGGTTCACTTCCCGATTGGCCACGATGGCTGGGGTTGGCGCAGCCGGAAGCCAGGATCCAGGAGCTTCATTTGGGTCTCCCCTAGGGGTGTGGGAGCCAAGCACTTGAGCCATTTCTGCTGCTTTTCAAGACGGACTAGCAGGGAGCTCAGTGGGAAGTGGAGTGGCCAGTACTGAACTTGAACTTGCGCCCCATGCGTTGGTGACCTTGCAGGCAGTGGCTTTACTTGCTGTGCTGCAGCACCGCACCCCTAATTTTGTTTTCCTATTCACCTTTAAGTGTGCCCTCATGGCAACCAGTTAGCCTTTTATGGTTGTCACACAGCTTCTTCAGGATTATTTCTTCTTTCTTTTTACAACTCATCTTCGTTTTTAAATAATTTCTTTTGTTCACTGATTTCTGCTTCTGTCATATTTTTTCTGCTATTTAATGCATCTTGTGAATTATTATTTTAGATATCGTATTTCATCATTTTTAAACCACTGACTTTGTTCTTCCACTCATTTCAAGTCTGTTCATTATGCAGCCTAATCATAGCGGCTCCTTTGGTTGAGTTGTCTTGGAATCTGTTGATTACATTTCTCGTAAGAATCAGTCATGTTTACCTGGTTGTTTTGGTTGTTGAGTAGTTGTTTTTTATGTTGAGCATTGTGAAATTTCATGGTAAACTCTTGCTGTCTTTTGGAGGATGTTACTATGTACATGTTAGCAGACAATCAATTTGAATAAGTTCGTGTCACAACTCGTGTCCTGTTTTTGGTGATTGGCACATCAGTTCTCGTAAGCTCCATTACATTGGTTAAGGATTATCAATCGTGACCTAGAGGTGGAGCCACAGAGGTGCCCTACTTTATATAGAAAGTGAAGAATCCTGCTCTATGCCCACCTCCACCTCCGATTTGTTTTTACTCTTTCATCCTGAGGAATTCTCTTCCTTGTTTCTATAGTCAGAAAGATAGAATGTCTATGACTTTCAATCACCTCTAGGAAACTGCTATTGTTTTTCAGTTCTTCAAAAGTGACCTCCCTGGGGTCAACCTAGTGTTGCAGTGGGTTAAACCATACCTGCAGTGCCCCAGGGAAGCTCATTCAGGTTTCAGGTAGCTGAACTTTGGATCCAGCTCCATATTAATATGCTGGGGAAGGTAACAGATGATAGAAAGGCAGAGGAAGAGTCCAAGTCCTTGGGTCTCTGCACCCATTTTGGATACACAGATAAAGCTTTGGCTCCAGACTTTGGACTGGCCCAGTGTCAGTCACGTGATCATTGGGGAGTGAGCCAGTAGATGGATGATTTCTCTCACTCTATCACTCTGCTTTGCTCTTTCCTTGTTCCTTTTACTTTATTTTAAAAGATTTATTTATTTTTATTGATAGGTGGATTTACAGAGATAAACTGAGACACAGAGAGAAAAGTCTTCCATCTGCTGGTTCACTCCCCAATTACCCACAATGGACAGAGCTGAGCCAGTTGAAAATCAGGAGTTACATCAGGGTATTTTACATGGATACAGGGTCCCAAGGTTTTGGAGCATCCTTTATTGCTGTCTCAGGCCGTTAGCAGGTAGCTGTATTGAAAGAGGAACAGCTGGGCCATATGGTATGCTGGCATGTGTAAGCAGAGAATTAGCCAATTGAGTGATCATATCAGCCCCAGCTCTGTGTTTCAATTAAATAAAATACGTCTTCTTAAAAAATTGGCTTTCTCTTGGGACAAGGCTATAAGGAGAACAATAAGGCAAAGGAAAACTGCATTGCCCCTTTGATGATGTCCTGACAAAATAATATGCACTGAGAAAAGGGTGAGTTCTTTGCTTCTCACAGAATACATTGGTACCTGACCCCATGGGCTTGTTTGAGTAGAAGCTTCATATGAACCAGTTTCGTGTTTGTTGTGTGTTGAAAAATTAATCAAAAATACCCTAACCATTCAGCTTGAATGGCTGAGAACCCTTAAGCAATTTTTTTGCTGTTATTTTTAGAAAGGAAGACTCTATCAAAACGTGGGAAAAAAAATCAGTAAAACAAAGGGGAATATTAAGAGCTTCTAAAGTCCTTGATGACAAAATGTTTCTTCAGAGCCTGTATGAGGAAAGAAGGCTTGAAAATGAGAAGCCTTGGGAGAGGAAGGGTGAGAATGTGATGGAGAATCCATTAGTAGGACCCGAGTCCAGGTTGTTCAGTAGGTCCTGGTTGATGCTGCACAGCTTGATGCCTCAGCTGGACTCCTGGCAAAGGTAGCTGATGATTTATGACAAAACTGGTACCAGAACTCCATCTTTTGGATCTAAGTCCACGTTTTCTTTTTTCTTTTTTCGAAATAATTAAGTAAATAGGGTGGAAGAAATATTTTAAATATAATGTGTAATGACGTCCAAACACTAAAACTCCTTTTTATCAATTAGTGGGCATGCAAATGACTAAAAAATAAAACGGAGTCCTTATTTGTTCCTTATTCATCCTGGAAATTGTCAATTATGAACACAAGGAATGATGTGTGTGAATGAAAATAAGATGTGTAACACACGGATGTCTAATTTCACTTGCTGGATATTTGAGTTCATTGTTTGATTATTTTTTTCAGCACACAGAATATTTTCTTTTGCCAGCATCTGGTACCTCGGCCTTCTGGCAGCTGTGTGATGACAGCTGGTCACTCAAAGGCTGTTATTCATCTAGAGTGATTGGGGATGAATTCAGAGGCAGGGCCAACTTAATCCTGTTGGAGCTGTGTGGATATGGGCTAAAGGTTTCTGGCATACTTACATCGGAATCAGAGGCAACTGGTAAGGGAATCTTACACACGAGGAGTTTTGCTGAACAAAAGCACCTTGTTAAGGCTGTAGTGGAAGAACGTGTTCAAGAAAATAAACCTTTGATCCAATCTGAGTAACAGTGCTTCAGAAGGCAGGATGACCTAAAGCAACTTGCTTTCTTAATTGGTCTATGCAACAGAAATGGGGAAAATTTCATTTCTTATGTGCTAGTCATTTCAGAATTCTTTTTATTATTTAACCTAAGGGAATTCTTAAAAAAGATTTATTTATTTTTATTGCAACGTCAGATATACAGAGAGGAAGAGAGACAGAACGAAGATCTTCCATTTGATGATTCACTCTCTAAGAGCTGAGCCAGTCAGAAGCCAGGAGCTCAGAGCCTCTTCCGGGTCTCCCACGCGGGTGCAGGGTCCCAAGGTTTTGGGCCATTTTCCATTGCTTTCCCAGACTACAAGCAGGGGGCTGGATGGGAAGTGGAGCCATCGGGTTTAGAACTGGCACCCCATAGGGGATCCCTGCATGTTCAAGACGAAGATTTTAGCCCTCAGACCACCACGCTGGGCCCCTAAGGGGAATTTTTTAAAGTTTATTTTTGTTCACTTGAAACAGTAGCAGAGATAGAAAGATCTTCCAACTGCTACTTAACTCAAATGCCTGCAATAGTCAGGATTGGGGCAGACCAAAGCCATGAGCCCAGAATTCCATCTGGGTCTCCATGTGGGTAGCAGGGACATAAGTACTTTATCATCATCTGCTGCCACCCATGCACATATTAGCAGGAAGCCCGATCAAAAGTGGAGGTGGGATTGGATTCCAGGCTCTAAGATCCAGGTGCTGGTATTGCAAGTGTGCCACATTGCCTATTCCTATGGAAGCAATTTTAGTATCATTTGCATGGACAGTAGTTATGTGCCTATTGATTTGTATTTTTTTTTTCTGCCTCAGATCATGCAAAGGTACTAAAAACATTTATGGAAAAACTGAATTCTAAAATTTTTATTTTGGTGTGAATGATTGGAAAAATGCATGTGTATAATGGATCTACAAGTGTTTGTGAAAATGCATCCTGTGTAATGAATATGCATGGATCTCACATTTTTTTTGCCAAAATATGGATCTTTTAATTCCATGTTTACACAAACTTAAAATGTTATTTTATTTTGAAAGTTGAGATTCTCAAGCAATTCTTGTACATTTTTATGGGGTATTGTGCAATGTTTTTCATCTATACATGGCTTCTATTCATGACATAAACTTATTTAACTAGCCAACCCTTTCCTTATCTTTTCTTTGTGTTTGGAGTCTACCATCTCCTTTCTGCTAGTTTTAAATGTAGAATCTGATACATGACCTCAATGTGGTAACTCCATCGTGGTATGTAGCACTAGAATTGATTATTTCATTTTTTTAAAAAAAGGTTTATTCATTATTTTGAAGAGCAGGGTCAAACACACACACACACACACACACACACACACACACACACACACATGCACACGCACACACACACATCTGTCTACTGTTTTACTCCCCTAATGGCCACTATGATTGGAGCCAGTCCAGGCCAAAGTCATGGGGTCAGAATTCCATCCAGCTCTCCAAATGGGTAGTAGGGGCCCAATCACTTGGGCCACCTTTTGCTGCTGTCTTAGGTGCTAGATAACAAATGGAGCAGCTGGGACTTGAATCATGGTCATATAGGATGCTGGCATTGCTTGAGTTGGTTTAACCTGTGGTGCCGAATTGTCAGTCCCAGAATTTAATACTTTTCTCTGTGTTTTGGACTCCATTATCCAACTTCCTTATATCCTATGCCCCTCTAGTAATCAGTATTCTAAGTTCAGATCAACCACCGTTAAGCATCTTGAAATACCTTGCCATGATAAGTTGAATAAGCAAGTCTGACTTTTTTTTTTCAGAAGGGGTATAAAGAGGATGGAAAATTTCCCAATACATCAACTCCATCTCTGGCTGATAAAGCTGGTACACTCACAGAAGTATCTACAGGGATGGTAGTAGCCTTTGTGTGGTTACTAGTTTTGATGATTCCTTTTAACAACATCTCTGGTTCGGCTATGGCACTGTCTCAAGTAACATTCAGGAATTTATGCTATCTGAAAGTATCCCTTCTTGGGTGGGATAGGTCTGTTTCTCATGAAACCTTGCCCAACTGAATTCTACTGACTTGTTTTTATCTGTATGTAGCATGAAGATGAGAGTATTACATGAAAGTTACTTGGAAATTGTAGATGTGTTAACTACAGAAAAAGAGAAAAAATATTTGATAAAGTCATGGGAGGTTTACAGAAAAGATAATTCTGCTTTATTCCTCTAGCACTAATATTGTTTTAACCAACAGAATTTAATTTAGAGGGCCTGTTATGGTAGCCTATCAGCTAAAGTCCTTGAAAGCATCGGGATCCCATATGGATGCTGGTTCTAATCCCAGCAGCCTTGCTTTCCATCCAGCTCCCTGCTTGTGGCTTGGGAAAGCAGTCTAGAATGGCCCAAAGCCTTGGGACCCTGCACCCACATGGGAGACCTGGAATAGGCTACTGGCTCCTGCCTTTTTATCAGCTCATCTCTGGCAATTGTGGCCACTTGGGGAGTGAATCAGTGGACAGAAGATCTTCTGTTCTGTCTCTCTTCCTCTCTGTATATCTTACTTTCCAATAAAAATAAATAAATGTTTTTTAAAAAGAATTTAATTTAGAAAAAAAAAGATTCAGACAAAATCAGTGGAGTCAGAGTAACCTATGTTGGTTATGGTTAATTTTATAACACAGTGTAAGTCTGTCTTTTACTTGAGAGATCAGTAATAATATAAGTCTGTTTTTTACTTGACAGATCAGTAATAATGTAGATAAATTCTGCCTAGCAAACTACATATTATGAACATAGACAAAAAGAAAATAATCATATTTTTAAGTGGAGAGAAAAGAGGCTACAAAAGAATGAAAGGTTAGCAAAGATGATGCTGGGTCATTTTCTGTATTTTAGGAAAATGTCCAGGTGATTTCTGTGTGTGCTGAAGTTCAAGAGTCACTAATCTAGGCAATATAATTTGGAATTATTTATTTCCAGCCTTTTAAAAATTCACTGTTGACTGGTAGGAATTTGTGGCAATGAAAATTTCAAATGACATAGAAATCTTGGAGCGAGATTTTCCAAGAGAGTACCAGGCACATAAAAAAATTATTAAATTAATTTAAGAGAAAATAAGAGGCAGAGTTTGGAGGAGAGGAAAAGAAGAGAACAGAAGAGAAGAGAGGAGAGAAGAGGAGAGGAGGGGAGGGGAGAGGAGAGGAGGGGAGGGGAGAGGAGAGGAGAGGAGGGGAGGAGAGAGGAGAGGAGGGGAGGAGAGAAAATGCTTCTATATGCTCATTCACTATTCCAGTGCCCACAGCAGCCAGAACTGGGGCAAGGCCAAAGCTAGGAATTAGGAAAACAGTCCAATTCCAGCATAGAAATGATAGTAATCTCATTACTGGGGTCCTCACTGCTGCCTTGCAGGGCTTGCACCAGCAGGAAGCTGTAATTAGCAGCCAGAGCTGGGAACTGAACGCAGACACTCCAGTGTGTGACACTGATGTTTGCTGCCGATGAGTGACAGGATTTCAGAGCCATGAGTCCTCAGATTGAAGGTTTTTTTTGTTTGTTTTGAATTCCTTCTTTCCTCACCACAAAGAGAGAAAAAGAGAGGTCACTACATGGCATATTTGTCTCCAGTGGAAAGACGGATGTATACCTATAATATGTAAAAAGTTTCTTCATTTTTGGATAATGTTTTGATGATGAGACAGAAAATTCCTTTAGCACAGAATCAATTCCTGTAAATTAGTATTTAATAAATATATATACATACACATCCATATATATACATGCATACCATGGGTATACATGTATATGTATGGATATACACACACACATATATATATATAAAATATGAATGGCTGAGAAGGAAAAACACATATGAAAAACAAAATTATGAGGAAGAACATACACGTAAAATCATGGTATAAGTTCCAAAGATATTAAAAATATATTGACTGAATGCCCTCCTTTGATTTTTCATTATTTTTTTAAATTTATTTTTTGACCATCTTTACATAATTAGGGTAAAAAGGTTCAAACACTACAGGAAAATGGGTAAGACTATTATTTCCATCATGTTTCCTTCATGTTTAAAGGGGGATATTAAGGGAGAAGGCCCCACCCAGTCTCCCACCCTCCCCAGGTCGCAGATGTGCGGCATGCTCCGCGGGTCTTGCTCAAGTGGTTTTGATAGTTCAACAATTATGAATCGCTGCCAGTGTCGCCACTCCAAGCACGATGAGGTCTTTGAAGAATCCACTGATTGACATAGTCCATCATAAAGTCTCTATTGCTCGGTATTTCACCACCAACATATAGCTGAGATGGTTGATTGACCTGTTCCGTCTGCTGTCTTTTATTGATTAGGGTTCTGAGTCTGGCAATTTGATTGGGGCGATCCCCAAAGAAACTTTGTCTGAGGTGTTCCCAGTTCCCAGAGCAGATTCTTGTATGTACTGGCAAGCACAGGGCTCAGCACAGTCCATTGCCCCAATCAGCTGGTGGTTGCAATTGCTAGGTTGGTTCTGTTTTCAGACCCGACTTCCACTGGAACCAATGGGTGCTGCAGTCCAGCCTGATTCTGCCCAGCACATACTTGGCCCTCACACAAAACAGTGTGGGCTGCCACCTAGTCAGAGCAACCCACAATAACCCCTACCAGGCCCACCCCTGCCCTGGTTTGCCAGTATGTGCAACAGACTAATCCAGTCTGTCCCACACCCCATTCAGCTCTCTTACATGTCATTGTGTATTAAAGCCTAGTTCCATCTAACCAGCTCAACTATCCAGCCCTCACGGATGTTGTTGGGTGTCTCTCTGTCTAGCCACCCCAGCCCCTGTCCTAGTTTTTATGCCCTTCTGTGGGAGTGGTAACCCAAGAGGGAAGAGCCCACTATTTCCCTCCCAGGCCACTCCCATGCTTGGATTATGTAATCTCCAGGTGGTTCTGTGGTTTAATTTGACAGAATTAGCCCCCAGTGCCAGCTTCTGCCAACTTTTCATTATTTTTTGAAAACATAAATTTATTTGGCGGAGATTGAGAGAGCACTCCTATTGGTTCACTTTCTGAATGGCTGTAGTAGCCGGGGCTGAAAGCCAAAATCTTGGAACTCGTTCTAGGTTTCCTGCATGTGTGTAGCAGGATCCCAGTAACTTTAGTCCCTGCAGTGGTCTCCCAGTGTCTGCATCAACAGCAAGAGGGAGCCAAGAGTTGGAGTCAGGACTGGCTGATTGATACACCATTTGGGCACCCAAACTAGTGTCTTGACTGCTAAATCAGGATTCTTCCCAATCCTGTATAGTTTACTGCTGCCATAAGAGAAGCCAGCAGAAGAGTCCTGCTTGTTCAGTGGTGATTAAATGGTACATATAATTAAGTTGGAGAAATTGTGACTGGCTTTCCTGGGAGCCAAGGGTTTGAACTGGATTCATTGCACCCCTGTCATCTCTCACTCTGGCTGATTTTTCCCATAATCCTTATCTTCTGATCTCTTACCTATATCTGTTCAATCTATGTTTAGGGGTTGCTGTTTGGTGCCCTGGTTGACACCCCCGTGGGTACCTGTGAACCCTGTCAGGGTCCTTGGGTTCTAGCTGCGGCTGTGCTTCTGAATTAGCTTCCTGCTAAAACACAGTGGGGACAGGAGGAGAGTGATGGTGACTCAAATAACCTGGTCCCTGCCACTCACGTGATATCTGGATTGAGTTCCTGGACTCTAACCTAGTCTGCCCTCATGTTCTTGGCATTTGGGTAGTGAACCAGAAAATGAGAGAGCTCTGTCTGTCTCTGTATGTGTCCTCTTGTCTTTGAAATGAACCATAATGATGAATTAATAAATTTTTGAATTGTGTTTAATAGTGTTTATCTCCTCCAAAAGAGCAGTAATTTTCCCCTGGTTTCATCATTGCATCTCTAGTGCCTGAACCTGTGCCTGATACATGGTAGGGGTTTCATGAATAATTATCGGATGGATAAACTAACCAATGGGCAAAGGAGGAAAACTGTTTCCCAGCTTTAAGAATTTATTTATTTATGAGAGACACAAGAGGCAGAACTGATTGAGGCTAGTAGCTGAAGGACCCAATGTTAATGAGAAAACAAAACAAAACTGGATCTTATAAGCAGTGGGTATCACCGAGAAAAAATGTTGCCACTGTTCATATTTGTCAAATCATGGCATAAGTATCTCATTATAATGAATATGTTTCTGAGAAGATTCAAGTAATGTGGGTGTTTGCTTTAATTGTAAGGGTATACTGAAAACTTTCTTTGTTACACTGGACTGCTGGAAAGTGGAAAATATTTCTGGAAATAGGTTTTGTCTCGACTTTGTTCATATAAATCCAGCTACTTACAGGTAGATATTTTGAATAAACAAATTCTTTTTTTTAAAATTTTTTTTATTGTTGTTTACATTGTATTATGTGGTACAGTTTTATAGGCAAATAAACAAATTCTTAAGCCAAAGTAACGAGTGAGTTCTGTTGTTATCGTATAGTTGAGTAAGTGTTGTCCAGTTGTTCTCAGCCAGCTTGAATTAGCAGCTACTAAAATGTTTCAACAAGGCATTCACACACAGCAACTCATTAACATTTTTTTCTCAGTAAAGAATGTTTTCCATTGTATGTGGGTGCAGAAGGCTTTTAGCTTTATTGCATGTTAAGAGCAATCAACAAGCAAAGGCAAATACACTGCAAACATTTGGGGAATTAAGTCTGCTTGGCTTTAACCTCACAGTCTCTCTCCATCTGTGGAAACTGTTAATATCCCTCTTTTAATTTAATGATATCTGGAGGATGCTTAATGTTAATCAATTAGAAGCATTTTCAGTCGATCTCACCTAAAACATAGATGCCAGAATGAGAACATTTTAGAATAATAAATGATTAATTTCTCTGACACTTCTAAAGCAGTTGCCAACAAGCAAACAGAAGCAAGAATGTGATGTGGGTGGGCATTTGGTTTAGTGGGTAAGACAGTTTGATTTCCATGTTCAGATCCTGTTGTCTTCCTCAGGCTTCTGATTCCAGCTTCTTGCCATTGTACATTGTCGGAGCAGCGGTAATTTATCTCATGTGGGAGACATGGCTTCAGTTCCTGTTTCTTGGGTTTGGCTCTAACCCAGTCCCGGCTGCTGTGACATTTGGGAAATGAGTGCATGTATGGGATTCTTTTCCCTCTGTGTCTCTCTTTCTGTTTTTCTCCATCTGTCTCTCTGTTGACTAGCTGAACAAATAAAAAGTCAGCATTATAAAAAACCATAATGGATGATTCCTACCTCAAGTTCAAGATGACAAACTGAGCACATGTTTTCTTCATGTAAAGCCTTATTTTGTACAGGATGATAAACGGTTCTATTTTACACAATCCACACAAACCAAGGGGAATTCTGTCTCTGACTCAGCCAATAAGTTGGTTCTACTCAGCTACCTTCTAAGGTTGTGTTGAAATAATGTATAATTTTGTGTATGTATTTGCTAATGCTGAGAAGTAAGAAAGGATTTCATAAACCTACTAGACATTTTCCACAATTTTTTAGGTCATAGGATGCATGTAGGATCAAATTGACAAAGGAAAATATAACACAACAAATAAGAGACAATAAGTCAGATGCAAATATGGGATCTGGGAAGTAGAGAGCTGACCTACTGAGAAAGACACCTGTGACACTGGCACACCTGGGTTTGGTTCCTGGCTCTGGCGTCTGTCTCCTGGAGACAGTGGTGAAAGCATAAGTAATCGATGCCCTGCCGCCTTTAGGGGAGATCTAGATTGAGTTGCTGTCCTTTGGATTGAGCCCTGGCTGAGCCCTACTTGTTGTTGACATTTGGGAAGTGAACAAATTGATGGCATCTTTCTCTCCCCCTTCCTTTCAAATAAAAATTTGGTTTTGGGGGGAAATTTCCAGTGCAATTGATCAAATGATTTCTTGTAGAAGAGATCCACCATTACTTAAAGCAGCCAATAGTCAGGACTTGCTCCAATTCAAAAATCTGACATTTCATTCCTTTAATAATGAGTAGGACAGAAGACTTCTGGTATGTTAGGGACAAAGAAGAAAACAGACTGGAGTCCAATAATAGTTCTTGGTTTCTGTAACTGTCTAGGTGTTCTATAAAACATAAAATTAGAGCCATCTTTGAAATTAAAATTGCAACTTTAACTTTATGAATAAAGTTCAATGCATTAGTTTTAACTTTCAATATTGATTAGATATGAGAACTTGTACAAAATTATTCTTCATATATGTTTTCCAAAGAACAGTGGGACTGAGAATAAGTTACTTGAATAATACATCTGTGCATTTTTTGGACATCCTGAAATTAAAAGTCATGTGAACAGGAATGGTTAAATAGTAATGCTATGAAGAGAGTATTAGTTTTAATCATACTGATCAATTTGACCTTAAGTGTGCATTATTTTATATTACTAAAACAGATAAACTATGGATAAAATACAAAAGTTGTTGAACACAAAATTAATGTACAAATCCTGTTAAATGTATAATGAAAAGAAATACTTTTATCAAATACATTTTATAGAACATTCGAACAAGATTTATCAAGCTCACATGAATCAAGGTATAGGTGGATGATATAATCCTTTCAAACATTTGAGGGACATGTATAGAAGTAGGTATATGTTAAGCCTCAAAGGAACTCCCAATGTATTTCAGAAATTAGAAATTTTTCAAGTCAAATTGTTTGAGCTGAATGTAGTAAGATTTAAAATAGTAACCAAAGATCAGAAAGTTACAGATAAAACAATAGCAACAATTATTTTAAAAAGTATGTGTGTGTGTGTGTGTGTGTGTGTGTGTGTAAAATGGAGAGTTACAGAGAGAAGCAGAGATAGAGTGAGATCTTCCAGCCATTGGTTCACTCCCCAAATGGCCGGAGCTGAGCTGATTGGATACCAGGAACCAGGAATTTTCTCTGAATCTGCCACATCAGTGCAAGGGCCCAAGGACTTGAGCTGTTCCCTACTACTTTCCCAGGTCATCTGGATCAGAACTAAAGGGGCCAGCACATGGACCAACACCCAGACAGGATGCTGGTGCAATGGGTGGAGGCTTAGCTTACCATGCCACATCACAGGCTCCATACAATTCTTTTGAATAACCTCCAACTGGAAGAAGCAGTAAATTGAAATAATAGATTATTTAGGAATAACTTGTAGTAAAGAACTAACCACAGAAAATTCAAATCTCAGATGGTCCTGAAAGGAAAATGAATGACATTAATATAACAACATTAAAAATGACAAAGGATGAAACTTAAAGAAAGAAATGATGAACACGACAAGGAAAAAGTGTAGGAAGAATGCACAAAAAGCACATAAAACTATTTCTATGAAAGATTCACTGACTTTCACTTAAAAATATTATAAACTTATAAAGTCCAAAACTGTAGAGCAAACCCACCTTCTTCTTCTTCCTTCCCCACGTTTAAACCATCAGGGAAGAAAGCATTAATTTAAGTCAGCATGGGTTAACCCTGCACATTTTAGAATTGTAAGTAAACATGATACTACAACATACCATATATTTTTATGTGTAGTGGGTTTCACGTAGTCTAATGTCTGGGAGATTCAGTTGTCAACAGTCCTTCACACGGCTGAGCAGTCCTTCAGTGTAAGAACGTACCGCTGTCGGAGCTGTGCCAGGTGATGGTACGGATGAACACACCTCCAGGGAGGATTTCTGTGCAGGGGCTGCTATGGGGTGAATGCGATTTGTCTCTCAGGGCTTCATGTGCTGGAGGCTTGGGTCTCCTTGTGGCAGGGTCAAAGTGCAGGAAGCTCTAAGAAGTGGGGCTTAGCAGAATATTCTCAGGCCCTTAGGGACACTGCTTCTGGAAGTGATGCAGTTCCCATGGGGACCAGGTTAGCTCTCAAACAAGAGCAAGACAGGCCCTTCACTTTGCTCTGACTTGATGTCCTGATGTGTGGTCTTTCCCTGTTGCACTTGGACCTGCCATTTATGATGCCACCAGCTGTGAGGTCTCCCACCCCCTCAGAGCTGTGCTGGTGCAGTGCCCTTGGACTTCAGAAACCATGAGCCAAGGAAACCTCTTTATAAAGCATCCCACCTCAGATCACTCATCATGATCATGAGGAATGGACTTCGGTGGAAATCTGTTTGTGTTTCTTAAAGTCACAGCATAGACTTCTTACCTTTCTAACAAACAGGTTTCCGAAGAGGTTTATTTCTTTACATGTTCCCTTCTCCCAGCAGATTCTGATTTCTGGCTGTTACTTAACATTTGTTGCCACTTTAGCCATTCATCTGCACAAACTGGTAGTGCATTATGATTTTAATTTTAATTTTCTGTTGGCTGATGACTTTAAGCTCTTTTCCATGTACTTATAGGTCCTTTGTAAATCCTCTTTTGTCAGCTGTGAAAAATTCATTTGTAACAATGAATGGCAGATGTAGAAGAGGAAAGCAGGATGGAAATTTATTTTTACAAGGCTCTAATCAAAGAGACTTCAATAATACTGAGGTTACTTCTTCCAGGAGTTAGATGCTGTGAAGAAAAGTAGTGTTATCTCCATTTTATGCTTTTAACTACAACTCCACCAAAAGGAACCCATCTCACATACTTTTTGAAAAGCCATGTTTACAGATCTGGTGTCATGGCAACGCAGGCTAATACTCTGCCTGTGGCATCAGTATCCCTTGTGGGCATCAGTTTGAGAATGGCTACTGCACTTCTGATCCAGTCCCCTGTTAATGTGTCTGGGAAAGCAGCAGAGGATGGCTCAAGTATTTGGGCTCTGTACCCATGTGGGAGACCCGGAAAGAGCTCAGGCTCCCAGCTTTGGATCAGCTCAGCTATGGCTGGTGTGGCCTTTTAGGGACTGACCCAGAGAAAGGGAGGTGTCTCTATCTCTGTGTTTCTGTCTCTTTTATTTTCTTTGCAAGTCTGCTTTTCGAATTAAAAAAAATCACTTTTAATTTAATGGTAACATGTGTTTACAGGAATCTAAAGGAGTTTAAATAATTTGTCTTGAAATATTGCTATCAATAATTCTTATACAAATCACAAGGCTATAGTATGAAAATGTATTTTAAAGTACTTACTATAAATCTGCTATTACAGAAATTAGATTTCTATATGGCTATTCTATTTAAAATTTTACTCACCATATTACTAATAACAATTAAAAAACTTGCTACTAAAATAGATATAAAATAGATATAAAAATATAAGAACCACAGAAGAAAACAAAATGCTGTTAACTTTAGCACCAAGAGAGAAGAAACAAATAGGCAAGAACTCTGGTCCTTCCGAAGCCCATGGAAAGCTCTTATGCCTGTGTCTCTACAGGCATAGTAAGACTGGGTCCCAAATATAGACCCTTTATCTTTCTTAGGAAATACTTTATGGCCAACCCTAAGTCGCTGCACACAGCCATTGTACAAGGCCTTGTGGTTACGTGTACATATCAGGGCAGGTGCCTCTGTTAGGGTCAGGACATCCTTTCCAAGTGAGAAAATGCACTCTTACAAATCCTTGGAGGCAGAGCTCAGATTTCTCCCCCTGCCTAGTAAGCCCAGGACACTAGGCATTCATTTCCTGACACTGACATGAAAATCTGAAGCTCCAGATGTTGAAAAAAAGGCTTTTGTATGTATGGATTCACGAATTCCTGCTACTAGGCTTGAGAAGTCAAGTTCAGATGTGAGTGAGCTATCTGAGACCTCAACAGCACCTAGCTCGATCTGGGTTATATTATCCAAGAGAGTGTAAGGACTGGGATTGGTACCCAGGGGAACGCAGGTGCTCTGTCCCTTGCCAAAGCTGTCTGAGATCCTCAGCTTGAATGCTTTTCTCCTGGACACTTGCCTTCTTCTGGAGAAGGAAATTTCCTAGAATATTTGATTTTATGAAGTACCAAGAAGTATTATTTTTAAAATCACAAATGCTAAGTAAGAGGAGGCATTTGAATTTGTTGTTTAGATATTTCATTTTCCTGTTCTTACCTGTTAATCACTCAGCTTTCATCTCAGGCTGCCAAGATTGAATAAACTGGAGGACCAGAGTGAAAATTTCATTTCGGCATTTGAACTTCTGCACTGTGACAACTTTTTTTTTTTTTCAAGCCAAAGACATTTTGAAATGTGGATATACAGAAGAAAGCTATTGAGTTTTCTAGGTTAGATTTCTGTTTCCTTATTAGCTATTTCTCCGTGAACATGCTGTTCAACTGCTTGGACTCCTGTTTCCCTCATCTATAAACTGAAGCCAGGTATAATGGGCTTGAACAAGTGTGAAGGTATTTAATGGCACCTGACGCATTGTGAATGTGCCCTCAAAGCGCTAGGTAGGAAGCGAGAGCCCACATAGCTGGGCGCTGGGGCTTGCCTTCTTTATCAAGGGTGAGTCCATGATGACAGCCAAGGGAGGAAAGGCTTGTTGTAAAAGCAGCCCCTCGAGCTCTTGGTCTTTCACCAACTCTGCTTAATCCTGTTCTCCCATGGAATGGTGCAGCAAGAAAGCCTTCATAAATGTTGGTGCTTGGTAATGGGCTTTCTAACCTTGAGAACCGTGTAGTGTAATTTTTCTTTTTTTATGAATTACCTTATTGCAGGAGCACCATGCAGATGAAGACAACATTATATGTGCATAACATCTATACTATGTCAGCTGATAGCCTTTGGATAATGACAGCTACCTCTATTTTCAATGTTCCTCCTGGTATTTATTTGTTTAGTTAGTCAAAGAAACATGTTACAGACAATAGAACACATTTTAAGAGTCCTAAATCTTGCTTAGGATATTATATCCTTTGAGCTGTGGGGTGTATTTAAAAGATATAAGCATTTCTGTTATTTAATGAGAGTGTTTTATATAAAGCTTCACTTATTTATCGAAGGATGGAATGACACAGAGAGACCATGATAGGGCAGGTGAAGACAAAACTCTAGTGTCTACTTGGTCACTCCCCCAGTACCTGCAAGTCCCAGATAGAACCAAGCCAAACGCAGGAGTCAGGAGGCAGGGACTCTGTCCAGATTTCCTATGTGACTGCCAGGAATCACGTGCATGGGCCACTATCTGCTGCCTCCCAGGAGCATTAGCAGGCGAATGAATCAAAAGCAGATAAATCAATCCCCAAAAGTAGAGTAACAGAGACTCAGTCAAACACTCTGATACGGGTTGCTGGTGTCCTGAGCAGTAACTTTAGCTGTTCTGCTACAACCATTGCTCCTAGAATTATTTCTTTGTTACACAGAGAAACTAAGGAACAAAGAACCTAATTGACTCATTGAAGTCTACTTGACATGGGAAAATCAAGATAAATCCAAAGTCTTCTTGCATTTCCTGGCCAGTAGGTTCATGTTGTCCCATAAATCCTTTGCCATGTATGCCTGTGGAAAAATATTTATAAAACTGATATGTTTTGCACACACACACACACACACACACACACGCACACACAGTCTCACGAGAAAAATTTACCAAATTGGAACAAAGAAAATGCAGACATATCTTTTACCTGTGACCTCTATTGAGTGTTACCAAATCCTAAATGCTAAATCCTAATGCCTTGTCCTGGAATTTGCCTTGTTTGGAATAAATCTTTAGAAACTACTTACAAAAGCATTAAGTTGACATTCACTTATATGTTAGAAACTACTTACAAAAACATTAAGTTGACATTCACTTATATGTTCTTTTTTTTTTTTTTTTGGTCTGGTTTGCTAAGCATCACCTTCAGCACCCACATCCTCAACTATGTCCCCAGATGTTCTCTCCAATTCTTTACATAATTGAAATCTGACTCTACCCTGAACACACCAGGGGTTTTATCTTCTCACAGCTCACATGCTACAGGGTCAAGGAGGGAAGTCAATAACCATTTGTTTGAATTCTTAGTATTGTTTTAATGTGTAATCCAAATCAATATGCTGTGCTCCTCCAGTGAGCTGCTGAATCCCAACATTTGAAGAAATCGTCTTCCTCCATATCTGTGTTCGAAAAAAAAAATCATAGATGAAGAAATCCACCTATATACACAACCTTAAAAATTAATCTTATATTCACAGGTGAAATTAACTTATAAAATTAAATATAAAAATCCCAAGACTGTGTGTGTGTGAGAAAGAGAGAGAGAGTGTGTGTGTGTTTAGACACTAAGGAAGATGATTGCTAGTGAATAATATTTACAGAGAAAATACATCTAGCACTTCTCTTGAAGCTTCAAGGTTGACTGAAGACAAAATATGTTTTGAACATCTTTCATTTTCAACTTGAATTCTCAACAGTTACATATGAGATCATGTTATATACAACATGGTATAAATATAGGAATTAGTTTAATAAAATAATATTTTCATGAATAATTATCAAGCAATTGTATTACAAAGAAATGGCAGATTTGCTGAGTGTAGGAGGGGATCTTTCATTCTCTGCTTCATTCCTCATATGACTGGAACTGAGCGAACATGAAGCCAGTAGCCGATCTGAAGCCAGGAGCCAGTTTTTCTTAGGTCTCTCACATGCATGCAGGGGCCCAAGGACTTGAGCCATCCTCTGCTGCTTTCCCAGGCTATAGGCAGGGAAAGTGGATAGCAAGTGGAGTAGCTGGGACAGGAACCAGCAGCCAGTTGGGTTGTCAGCACTGCAGCAGAGGCTTAGACTACTACACCACGGCACTGGCCCCAAGGTTTTGCATCTCTAATCTGCAGTTAGATAAGTGAATGGATGGGATAGCATTTGAGTTTAGTTTAAAATGAGATCGATAATAGCAAAAGAAAAACAGAAATTGGAGCCAGGAAATTCCAGGTAGCAGAGAATGTGGAACAATTGGACAGAGTGTAAAGACTCCACAGATAATTTTAGTTTCTAAAGCATGGTAAGTGAAAAGTGACTGGGTGAACATGAAAACTAGAAACACAGTTTAAAGCCAGACAATGGAGATATTGAATATCACTCCACTGAATTTCTTTCTTTTTTTTGTGTGTGTGTTTTAATTCTTTTTTTTTTTTATTTATTGTTGCTTACATTATATTATGTAGTACAGTTTTATAGGCGCTGGGGATCCCCCCCACTCCACTGAATTTCAACTTGAATCATCATGCAGTAACTCTAGGAGTTGCAGAATTTAGCTTTTCTGGTTTGTTATGTTTTGTCGAGAAAATATCATTCCATTTGTGCAACAATTCCTGCCTTTATAAGTAATTTTTCTGCTAAGCTGTTTAGCACAGCAAGGAATCACTGGAAAAGGTAGTAGAAAAAAGGGTCATTATGAAGTTTCTTGCACTTTTCTCCTCTCCCTAACTCAGAATGAATCCTCTCCATTCCCTCAGTGCTTTCTGTAATTGTCACAGCATGTCGCATCCTAAGTATTTCTATATGCATCTGTAAGCTCCTGTTCCACAGCTCAGTCTGCAAGGCCTCATTTTCTGTTCCCATCCTGTGGATTGGATGGTTTGGTTCAAAAAGTTTGAATATACACCCTACAAGACACCATGGCCTTATTAATTGATCAGAAAATTGAATTCTTTCCTTCTTAGGAGTACTTAAAGTATGGATTTGGTTTAACTAATAAAATCCTTCTTCATTGTAGTCTACTATAAAGAAGGAATTGCAATAATAATTTATCTCTATCCTTTTTTACAAAGTCTAGCGGTTGAGCGATGGATGCTATTCCTTTTTTTGCCTCATTGTAATGTTATATTTTCTCCGTCAACATGTCATTTTATGAAAGGATCCAGAATAGTATGTGAATGACAGAATCTACTCTCAGGCAATATGTTTTCAGAAAAGTTATGCTTAGTTAAATTAGAGATATTCTGTAAGCAAAGGAACACTCATAATGTTTTTGAGTACAGAGCAATGTAAAATTAGGTGATAGGAAGATTAGTTCATGAAAGAAAGTTCAAATGTTTCTTTATTTGAATATGAACTGATATATGCCCAAACATTGTTCCTTAATGCTACTTGAAATAAAATGATAGCAATTATCAGTGATTTAGAAAAAGGCTCATTATGACTAATAGAACAACGTGTTCCCATGCCATTTAACTATATCTGTTGTTAGATTTTCTCCTTAGTATTAGAATTGGGAAATCAATAACCAGATAAAAACTCATATGGAATTAATTATGCTCTTTCAGAAGCAGCTGCTGGGTCCTATACTCTGGAATTAGTACTCGGCACCCCCTTCCTCCCTTGGTTTGTGACAGTAAAATTCTTACTGAACTCCATTGCTCTCTTGCTCTCCATTGCTCCATTGGCTTACCTGTAAATCAGGACATTGCATTGACAGGTTGCTATGTTATATTTGAACATGATTTCATATGTAAGTGTTTAGAATTCAAGTTGAAAATGAAAGATGTTCAAGGCGTATTTTGTTTTCAGTCAACCTTAAAACTTCAAGAGAAGTGCTAGGTGTATTTTTTGTGTAAATATTACTAACAGTCATCTTCCTTACACACACACACCACACCATGCCACGCCACGCCACGCCACGCCACGCCACACAGTCTTAGAAATTTTGCATTTCTTACTGTGTTGGAGAATGCTTCAGTAAAACCAAGTTTAATGGGAATGATATAAAGAATCTTGAACTTTTTGTTTGAATGAAAAATTCACATTTTAGTAGTATGGATTATTGTTATGCTTTTGTATAAATGGAGGGAAATAGAAATATGAGGATACTTTGTTGGCTTAAAATGAATTTCACTTGTATCAATGCTGTTAGGCAAAAAAGATTCCAATTTGAGTATTATTGAAACAGCTTGTAATAATTAAAATATTGGCAAAAACATTAGCAAACTTGGAGGCCTAATGGGTTCTATTTTCTTCAGTAATATTTAGAGTCTTCTCGTCCTTTGCACAGATAGCTCTTTGGGGGACAGTTTCAACAGCCCAACAGGTGTCCCATTGGCTTAGAAGGTCCACACTTTTGTGCATGTTCTGTGTTCACCGTTTTACCAGAATTAGCTCTTAGAGACAAAGTAACGTATTTTTCTTCATCTGTAGTGGAAAACATTTTATCCTTCTTCTATTTCTGAAAATTCTTTCAACATTTAGAAGCACATGCACTTTTAAAACTTAACACTGTTGTATGATTAATTTATCACCAAGTAGCGAATAAAAGGTATGCCCTAAGAAAATTACATCCTAAATGACGAACTAGGAAAGGACATAGAGAGAATTACAAATGGAATCATGCGACATCTAATGTACTGCTTTTACGGTTTTGGTTGCTTACTATAATCAACACTCTATCTTAAACTTGGATCCGTGTGGACTTCTTTAAGTATTCCACTGCAGTACAGCATTTAGCATCTCTGTGAGAACACTTGTGATGATGCATCCTTTTAAGGCTACATTGCTTATAGCACTTTATAATCATCATTTCTCTGTTAGCCTCTTCTTATCTGCAGGAAATACATTAAAAAAATCTCCAGTGGATGCCTGGAACTGTGAGTGAACCTGAACTCTCAAGATATGAGGGCCCTTCAAACATTTCTGAAGGATGTGCATTAATTGTAAAAACATCTATTTACACTTGAAAGGCAGAGTTACAAAGAAGAGAGAAAAGGACAGAGAGAGAGAGGAGAGAGAGACAGACAGAGAGAATGAGAGAATTTTTTATCCACTGGTTCACTCCCCAAATGGCCACATTGGCCAGATCCGGGCTGGTATGAAGCCAGGAGGCAAAAGCTTCCTCCAAGTGTCCCAAGTGGGTACAGGGGCCCAAGGATTTGGGCCATCCTCAGCTGCTTTCCCAGGTCAAAAACAGGGAGCTGGGTCAGAGGCAGAGCCACTGGGACATAAAGTAGCATCCATTGGATGTTGGTGCCATGAGCTGAGGCTTAGCCTGTTATGCCACAGTACTTGCTCTAGCATATTATTTTTCAACTCCATTTCCAATAAGCTTTTATTTGCAAAAGGGGGTGTGAAGAAGAAAAGGTAGAGAGATCAAGAGAAAAATAGAGAAGGAGAAACAGAGAATGTTCCCATCCCTTAATTTATTCTCTGAATACACACAACAGTCAGGCATAGGCCAGAGTCAGGGCTGAGTCAGGAATTTAATTCAAGTCACTCATGTGGATGGCAGGGATGAAAATATCTCAGATCTTTGTAAGGAGCTTTCTATGGGTTCTCTTCCAAGTTGTGTATTGGTTCGGGGTCAGAGTGAATACAATGATAAAATGAGTTTTTGGTCCTGGTGGATAGGGAGGAGAAAATGCAAATTAATGATAAGAAATATATTATCATAGTAGGTTTGGATGAGAGGTTCCAACACTTACTGTGCATTAAAACTTAGCAGGATGTGACAAGCTTTCTTTGAGATCTTCCTCATCTCACCAACCGATTTCCAAGTGATCTCAGTCATGTCTTGTTGTCATCACTGTTTTTCTAGGACTAGTGTTACAGCTTTTGGTAGTTGTCAATGGAATATGTTAGCACAAATTTTGCTCTGCAACTCTCTTAGTTATTTTTGTGAACATTATTTAACACATAAATGTCTTCCAGTGAGTGGTCAATGGCAAATTAATGAATATTATTTATTAACATTTGATGTGGGAAATTCTCAGCTTTCTCTTTATACTATCTATATTCTCTCTCTCCATATATATACATACATGTATATACATGTATACACATATATATATATATAATACATACAATATTCCTTTTTTAAAGTTTTTTTTTTCTTTACTGCAAATGCCAACCAAGGGAGAGGACAGGGCAGAAATAAAGACAGCGATACGCTCCATCTGCTGCTTAACTTCCTGAAGGTCCCCAACAGCTGGACTGGGCCAGACGTACAGGAGCCAAAACTCTATCCAGGTGTCCAGTGCAGGTTGCAGAAGCCCAGTACTTGACGTGTCGCCTGCTGCTGCCCAGGCTGTGCATTAGCTAAACATAGGTTGGAAGCAGAGGCATAACTGGATCTCAGGTGCTCCGACATGCAATGCAGGCATTCCAAGTCGTGGTTTAGCCTGCTTGAACCCTTGTGCTCTTATGTGCAGTTATTTTCTCCGCACAGCCTTTGGTCAGTTTATATTTTCAGGAGTCGCTGCAGCATACAGTTACCTACTGACGAAGCTGCCAATGAGTCTCTAGGACTTTTACATACACTCTTTGTAATCCCACTTAAGGAGAGACAGTGAGAGTGCAAGAGAAAGAGAGAGATACACAAATACACAGAGAAACTGATGAGAGAGAGAGAGAGAGAGAGAGAGAGAGAGAGAGAGAGAGACTGATGAGAGAGAGAGAGAGAGAGAGAGAAATAACTTACTGCACTTAGGAAATACCACGTTGGTCAGAGCTGGACCAGGCTGAAGGTAGGAGCCAGGACTCCATCTGGTCTGCTCTGTGGGGGGCAGGGGTCATGCAAATTTTGAATAAAAATGCAAGCTTTATTTTTTAAAAAAGATTTGTTTATTTTTCTTGGAAAAATAAGAGAGAAGAAGAAACAGAGGAAAGATCTTCTGTCTGCTGACTCATTCCCCAAGTAGCGACAACGACTGGAGCTGAGTCAATCCAATACCAGGAGCCAGGAGCTTATTCTGGGTTTCCCATGCAGGTGTCGGGTTCCAAGGCCATCCTCTACTGCTTTCCCAGTGGAGCAGTCGGCACACTAACTGTCACCCATATGGGATTCCAGCATATGAAGACAGGGATTTAGATACTAAAGAATACACTGGGCTATGTAAATGCAATTTTCAAACTGCAATTTTATTTCAACATTTTGCATAGAATTGCAAGCCTTGGGATTAAAGACTTACATAGCAGATGGGTAAACAGCTTTTATAAATGCAATATAATGTTAGTGGAATCATCTTTTTATTTTGATCAACAGTGAAATATGACTATCTGTGATTTATAAACAAGCTTGAATTTAATGCCAAAATGTGCTAAGGCTTCTTCTTTACATCACTGGGTCTCAAATATTCTAAATCAGACAGCTTTCTTGTTAACAGAGTAAAACAAATTTCAGCAGATTACTTGAATTAACAAAGAATAATTAGCTGCAAAGTGATATTTTCCTTCATTAGGAAACTTCTAATCTATTGCTCACTTTTATCATGGCTAAGCAGAAAAAATGTATATTATATGTACGCATATATGTGTAAGTGCTGTAAAACGCAACAGTCACACAGATACTCATGAATCTATTTTCCCAGTGTGGTTAGGGCTACATCATTAGTACAGTTTCAAGTTACTCTGTCGTCTTAAACACATCACTGTGGTCCTCACCTGGGCAACCACTTTCTTAACATTTTTACTTATCATTCTTATGACTTTTTGAGATTTGTTTTATTCATTTGAAAGGCAAAGAGAGAGAGAGAGAGAGAAAGAAAGCCAGAGAGCCTGAAAATAAATTTTTCATCATTATTTCAGTTCCCAAATGTCATCAATGGCCAGAGCTGGGCCACGCTGGAGACAGGATCCTGGAATTCCATCCATGTCTCCCACACGAGTGACAGGAGCCCAGGCACTTGGCCCATCACATGCTCTTTTCCAAGGTGAATAACCAGGAAGTTAGATTGGAAGTAGGGCAGCCGGGACTTGAACCAGTGCTCATATGGGATGTAGGCCTAAGAGGATTAACCTACTGTGCCATAATACCTGCACCTAATGTATTTTAAACGTTTTATGTAAATATTTCCAAACTATGTTTTAGTTTTATTTTTGGATATTACAAAAATATTAACTTATCTTTATGTCACTGCCTTTTATTCCACATGTTGCTACATAAAGTCATAGATCTTACCACTTTAAACTATTCCCTAACAAGAAAAGTGGTATTTATATAGCTCCTTTTCTATGAACATTTACATTGAGTTAAAATTTCATACAATGGATCCATGAAAATTCTTTTTCTAAAATAGTTACTTATTTTTACTTGAAAGGTAGATTTTGTGGAAAGAAGGAGAGAAAGAAAGAGAAGCATCTTCCATTTGCTGGATCCAAATGGTCAGGGTAGGAAGCCAGAAACTTCTTCCAGATCTCCCACATTGGTGAAAGGAGACCAGGCACTCGGCCATCTTCTGTTGCTTTTCCACACTGGATCAGAAGTGGAGCAGCCAGTTCTAGAAGCAGTGACATTATGGGTCAGTGCTTGCAGGTGGGAGTGACTCTCTTGAGCCACTGAGCTAGCCCTGTATCTACAAAATATCTGTTTCTTGCAGGACATGTAGAGCACAACCTAAAATTAATATTACTGGATTAGTGAGTATGTCTTTAGTTGTACTGCTTATACCAAATATTTTCCATAGTAATGGCAACTGACATTCCCTACACAGTATGTGTGTTCACATTGCTTCATATCTCTGCTACCAGTGGCCAAACTCAACTTTTTACTAATCGACTTGTATGTTGTCTCTTATTGTGACTTTAATTTTCATTTCTGTGACCACCGATGAAACTGAACAACCTTTTTACCCACTGGCATACATTTACCCACTGGCATACATTTACCCACTGGCATACATTTGACATGGGTCGGGGGCAGACCAGGCTGAATCAGTCCACGTCATCCACTGGCAAATCTGAGCACCAGAACAGTGTGGGTCGAGCCGGGTTCGGTCGCAACAATAACCAGTGCATATTACGGAATGCCAAGGTGAGACTGTCTGTACCAGATGTGACCGCAGTGCCCAACCAGCACGTGTGAGAACCAGGGAGGGGGCAGAGCCAGCAGGGGAAATATGGGTGGGAGGTGGTTCCTTTGCTAGACAGCTACTCCCACTGGAGAACGTGAGCTGGGATGGGGCAGACCAGACTAAGAAGGGCTACAACACCTGTGCGCCTCATGTGGACTAGATCAGGGAAAAGCCAGGCGGGGCTGATTATTCCTATTGATGCAAACAAAATTAGAGTGGGTGAGGGTTATTTGGGCTTAGCCACAGCATCAGCTGGCAGAAGCTGGCACTGGGGCCTAGTTCTGTCAAGTCAACCCACAGAACTACCTGGAGAGTGCATAATCTGGTAGTGGGAGAGGCCTGGGAGGGAAATAGTGGGCTCCTCTCTCTTGGGTTACCACTCCCACGGAAGGGCATGAAAACTAGGACAGGGGCTGGGGTGGCTAAACAGACACCCAACAACATCTGTGTGGGCTGCATAAGAATTGGTTAGATGGAACTAAACTTTAATACCCATTGACATGTACGAGAGCTGAATAGGATGTGGGACAGACTGGATTAGTCTGCTGCACATACTGGCAAACCAGGGCAGGGGTGGGCCTGGTAGGGGTTATTGTGGGTTGCTCTGACTAGGCGGCAGCCCACACTGTTTTGTGTGAGGGCCAAGTATGTGCTGGGCAGAACCAGGCTGGACTGCAGCACCCATTGGTTCCAGTGGAAGTCGGGTCTGAAAATAGAACCAACCCAGCAATTGCAACCACCAGCTGATTGGGGCAATGGACTGTGCCGGGCCCTGTGCTTGCCAGTACATACAAGAATCTGCTCTGGGAACTGGGAACACCTCAGACAAAGTTTCTTTGGGGATCCCCCCAATCAAATTGCCAGACTCAGAACCCTAATCAAGAACAGACAGCGGCCAGAACAGGTCAATCAACCATCTCAGCTATATGTTAGTGGTGGAATACCGAGCAATTGAGACTTTATGATGGACTATGTCAATCAGTGGATTCTTCAAGGACCTCATTGTGCTTGGAGTGGCGAGACTGGCAGCGATTCATAACTGTTGAACTATCAAGACCACTTGAGCAAGACCCTCAGAGCATGCCCCACATCAGGGACCTGGGGAGGGTGGGAGACTGGGTGGGGCCTTCTCCCTTAATATCCCCCTTTAAACATGAAGGAAACAAGATGGAAATAATAGTCTTACCCATTTTCCTGTAGTGCTTGGACCTTTTTACCCTAATTAACTATGTAAAGATTGTCAAAAATATAATAATAAAAAACCTTTAATTATGTGTTGAGTATTTGCATTCCTTCTTTAGGAACTACAGACTTATAAACATACATGTATACCTGTAGACATGCATGTATGACTTAGATAAATGCAGTTTTCTGCAAGAATAAGAAAAAAAAAACCACAGTATATTTTTGAACTTGGTGAACTTGTGGGAAACTGGTGAAGCTGCCATCTTACCGCTTCAAACTTTTTTTTTTTAAATTTCTAATCAGTCCATGTTTTAATTAGTCTATGTTTTCCTTTATGTTCCGTTTAAAACATTTTTCATTGTGCATTTTGTGGAGTAGAGTGTTGGTCTTTACTACGTGTATATGGTTAAATCAGGGCAGTTAGCATTTCTGTTTCCTTAAATGTTCCACGAATATTTCCGCAGCATATGAAATCTGTACATATTCCTGGAATACAGTGAGATACTTTATTGCAGGTATTGGATGCATACAGATATTGAAATTAAAACCAGTCATTGCAGTTGAAAGTGAGGGGGGGCATTACAGATTCTTGAAAGAGAAGTTGTAAAGTAGATACTTGGGAAATTGAAAGAGTTCATAGACTAGGGAATGCTGCACGAATACCTGACTACGTTAATAGCCTGAGTGATATTGACATTCTGGTCATGAAATTAAAATGAGATCCATCAGTTTTTTTTTTTTTTCAGTTACCTTTTTATTCACAGGCACAGCTGTGGGGAAAGTGAAAGCCGAATTTCAGTAGGATAACAGCTGAAACAGTTGATGCTTTGAGAGTGAAGAGGGGGAGAGGTATTCAGAGAAAAAGATGAAATTGAGCTCATGGAGGGGTCAGGGATAGAGGGAGCAAGTTCTGAGGAATGGTGATGGAGTGACTGAGTTGTGGTAGAGGACTTGGAAATTAGAGGAGAAAAGTTCAAGTTACTGAGAGGCCAGGGCAGCAGATAAATCGTTTAATTATAACTTCAATTCAAGAATTTAAGCAAGGAAAATGTTAAGAAAGTGCAAATCCTGAGATGAAACCGGCAAAAAATGAAAGTGACTTTGGAGTCAGGGTGAAGAGTTGTCTAATCTGATGGCATATGTTTTGAAGTTGAGGATAGAAGGAAAAAGCAGAGCAGTCTGGCAGCATCAGTAATACACAATGGAGATATGTATTCTTCCTGCAGTTCTCCATGGTGCAAAGGATGTGTGTGGGAAGTCACCACTGTCTGAAAGGGTGGTGGGAAAAGAAATGTCTATGAGACAGAAGAAATAAAGGTCCTTTGAGAGAGGAATTCGAAAATGTTTCCTGCTGGTGGACTAAATTGCCAGAAAACACAAAGAATGGTTTTAGCATTTATAGACAGTAGGAGATAGGTCAGAATAGGAGACACATGAAGTCTTATGGGGATTAGCACATGGGGTAAATGAGTCATCAGAGTCAGGTTATACACTAAGATAAATAATACATTCCTCTACATTTTCTTCCTAAGCATTAAACAAATTATAAGTCCATTAAAAAATCAGATGGGCAATAAGGAGCTGGTGAATGCTATTGGTGGGGTATGAAGTTGTTAGTTTTAAGAGCATTGTTCATGCTATGTAGCAAATGGGATGAAGTGGGAGAAAACAAAGATTGGAAGGTTTGTTAAACCTTGCTAAGACAATCCTTATGCAAGAGGATAGAAATGGGGGTGGGGTGGAGAAAAGAGAATTTCTGAGATGTGAACATGCTCAGTGTGGTTCAATCATTGAGCACATGACTGGGTGTGCTTAAGAGGGAGGGGTCAAGATTTTTAAAGGTTTTTGGTTTCAGGAAGAGGAATTCTGCTCAGAGATCATCTTTTCTATATTTGGAATTTTGTGTTGTCTCAGGAAATAGTACTTAAATATGTAGTGGAAAACATCTCATGACATTTTCTAAGATAAGAAACGCACGCACGAACATACAATAGGAAGGTGCTTTCTGCCTTTATGTATACTTGAAGCTTGATATTTAAAAGGTAAATGTTATGCAACATTATTATTAGTGTTTTCCCTTTTGGCATTGGGGGAACCACAGCAGACATTTTCTTAAAAAAAAGTAGAATTAGAAAAAGTCACATAAAACCAAATGTCAGAGGAATCAAAAGCTTACAAGTTCTGTCACTCTGGCTCTTGGGTAAAACAAGAATGATGTTCTGACAGTTCTCCAAAAAGCTTAATGAAGGGGAGATTCAACGTCAGTTACCAAGGCCCTGAACAACAGGCACCCAAGCCCAGACCAACAGTTGCTACAGTCTTCGTTCTGTACCTCATTCTGAGGTTCTTTACATGGGATAGAATGTGACCACTTTGGAGGGAAGACTTCCAATGCAATGATAAACTGGGGTCAGCATGAACAACACAGACTGGCAGTCAAATCATACACACAGTCTTCTTAGTTTTGAGGGCATATCTATTTATTTACATTTTTCTTAATCACGTATTTATTTAAAAGATAGATAGATAGATAGATAGATAGATAGATAGATAGATAGATAGACAGATCCATCTTCCATCTGCAAGCTTACACAGTTGGGGCTGGGCCAGACCAAAACTGGGAACTGAGAAACTCAATTCAGATTCCCACAGTGGTGACATGAACCCAACTACTTGAGCCATTGCCAGCAGCCTCTTGTAGCGCACATTAGCAGGAAGACAAAATTAGGAAAAAAAATCATGATTCAAATCCCAAGGCTCCAGTTTGGAATGTAGGTGTCCCAAATGTCATTTTAATTACTATGCTGAATTCCTACCCTATGATAAAAATCTAAATTAGAAGCTTCTGTGGAATTTAAATTTCATATAAACTCAATGCATTCTTCTCTCCTACACCTTCTATTTCTCAGAACATATGCTTTCCATATGTACGCGTTCCCCGTGTCAGTAGCTCACGAATCCATTAAGTTTTCCTTTACGAGGGAGTTTACAATGACTCCATATTGTGAAACTTGCACTTCTCTGTTTTTCAATGGAACTAATAAAATATAAGTTTCAGAAATTTTAATGGAGAAATGGAAAATATTAATTTCCCATTCAGGAAAAGGGTACATTTTTAGTTGCTTGATGATAATTAGCATTGCAATTTTAATACATGTTCTCTTTCAGAATAGATATAGTTTTTAATTTGTTCTTTACTGTTTATTCAATGTATAGATTGTTCCTTTTTATTTCTGATGTTCTGTCTTGAGCCTTATTAATTCAGAAGAGCTCTCCAATGTCAAAGCTCTAAAGACGTTCTTCAGCAATTACAGTGTCAGGAAGCCATGTTGCTGAAGAAGACCTCCTGTGGCAGTTCTTGGAGCTGTGAATGGGTTTCCCATAGTGGGATTGGGGCTGTGGAGATAATCATCAAGATGAAAAGCTGTGTAGTCAAGCAAACACTCCATGTTTACAAGGACTTCTATGTGAAAATAGAGATTGAAAGTAGCTATCAAATAAGCTTGAGGATTATGAGATAATCTATGAGTAATTTTAGTGCACCTGGCTGTTAAACATAGTTACCATCTATTAAGTACTTTTCACAGTGCAGTTGCAAAGCTAGTGTTTGTTCTTGGCTCTCCAGGGTAATCCTATTCAAAGTCAACAATGAATGGTTTTTATAATCAAGATGTTAATCACTTTATTACTATTAGCTGTTGGTTGTTTTCTCTGGGGAACCAGTGGATTGAATCAGTGGTTTCTCCCCTGAGTGTCTCATGGCTGCTGGTTTTCAATAGATGCTTTGAATCGTGGAATTTTAGAGTGGGGAGGGAGCTAGGGATCATGGTTCCATTTAGTTTGTTTTCTAAAAAGTTTTTCACAGGAGAATTCTGAAGTGCACTTCAAGGGGAGAAGGCCACATTGATTTTGGAGTCAAAGTTGGCTTGGATTCCCATTTCTGTCATTAACTAGCTGCCTATCATTTCCTCAACTGAAAAATAGGCCAATGTGAAGATACATTCTAATGCTGTGTAAGAAACCTTATCGGAGTGTCTATTGTTGAGGGGTTTAATGTTAGTATCAAGGGTCATAGTGTTAATATTGTCATGGGACTTTTTGCTTTAATGTAATACACTAATTGCAAGTCCAGTATTGGTTTCATAATGTTTTAGGGGATAAAACGTGGGAAAGGAGGCTAGGTCTATCCTTAAAGTATGTATAAAATGGCAGCAAATTACAAGGCAAAAGAGCTTCCTTTCCTATAAACAAGTGAAAAGGAAGTGACAATGAGGCTATTTTAAATTTATGCTATCAATAAAAGATTCGTATCATGCACACACACACAAATCCAATAGGGGCTGGCATGGCGATGTGCCAATTCTCTGCCTGTAGTTCCAGCTTTCCATGTGTGCTCCAGTTCATGTCCTAGCTGCTTCACTTCCAGTCTGGCTCCCTGCTGGTGATCTGGGAAAGCAGCAGAGGATGGCTCAAGTCCTTGGGCCCCTGCAGTCATATGGGAACCTAGGAGAAGATCCTGACTCCTGGCTTCCAATCGGCTCAGTTCTGGTTGTAGTGGTTATTTGGGGAGTGAACCAGTGTTTGCAATATTTTCCTAGCTTTCTGTTAGGAAAGGATGACTAAGAGTTTTTGAAAAGAAGAAAGCCTGCTAAAGGCTGATTTTACAACACGGTTGCTGTGGGCCAAGTATGAGTCCGGTTAGATAAGTCATCTTTCCATTCCACTGGCTCTATTCCTGAATATCCATGTCTCTGTGGCCTCACTGCCAACCCATGGAAGGATCTACTGCAATGCCTGGCACACAGTACTTCCTCAATATTCATATTTTGATATATTCATATCTTGAATAAAAGAATGAATACACAGGTCAATGTTTGCCCAATCTTTGCTGCCCTGTGCCTGTCTCCGGGAATGTGGGCCTCTGGTGCATTCTCATAAAAGAGAGATTTCTGCTGCTGCCACCTGCTGCCGCATTTCCCTGCTGGCTGGTTGGAGCTTCTCTCACCTTGTCTCCATGACTCCTTCCTCAGTGCCTTTTATAACTGAAGAGACTGCTTCTCCCTTCCGTATTATTTATTCTATTTTCACCTGGAGGTGGAAGAGGGGGTGGAATCTCTATAGGAAGATTGCCTGGTTCCCAAATTCTTCAGCAATTGTTGTGACAGCTCTTTGAATATCTCTAGTTCTGTTACACAAAGGAGAGCGCACACCGCTCCGAGTGTCTCCATCATGACTGCACTGAGCAGAACATGTTCTGCTTCCGCCCGACTCTTCCTGCTCGCTTGCGGCATTGTTTATAAGGCAGGCTTACTGCGACACAGTTGTTTGTTCCTTCTGATTGATTTTCTTTTTAGCAGTTTTTATCATCTCTCCTGCCAAACTGCTTCTGTCAAGCCCAGCCTCTCTGTCAGATGCATCCCGAGTTATGTCTGTGCTGCTCAGGACAGAAGCTTTGCACCCTGAAAGTCTCCTTCACTGCTGTGCAAGTATGCATAGTCCAACAAGAATGAAGGCAACACTACAGCCGTGCTTCCTTCGTGGACCATCTGAGTCTCAGCTGCAGATGAGATAACGATAACCACTGGCAGCCCAGAAGGAGGAGGGAGAGAACATGACACCAGGCATATGGTAGGTAGGCTTCTCAGTAAATGGAAATCATATCATCAAGGTCTGCGAACAGATTTTTCTAGAGCTAAATAGGGTTCTTGGTGTTAGAAAAAAAATTATGGCAGTCTATCAAGGCAAGGCACAACAGAAAAAAAAATTCTGGATTACATGAACCCTGCATGATGGCCCAACGGCTGAAGTCCTTGACTTGAACACTCTGGGATCCTACACGGGCACCCTTTCTAATCCTGGCAACCCTGTGTCCCATCCAGCTCCCTGCTTGCAGCCTGGGAAAGCAGTGAAGGATGGCCAAAGCCTTGGGATCCTGTACCTGCGTGGGAGACCTGAAGGAGGAAGTTCCAGGAGCCTAGCTTTAGATTGGTTCAGCTCCAGCTGTTGCGGTCACCTGGGGAGTGATTCACCAGATGGAAGATCTTCCTCTCTGTCTCTCCTCCTCATTATATATCTGCCTTTGCAATAAAAATAAATACATCTTTAAAAAATACTGGATTACAAATCGTTGGAATGATATTTACGAAGCGAAAGTGAAGCTGCTGGGATTTGGTTAAAAATTCAGGATAGGACAAACAAGGGGTTTACTGCTAAGTCATAAGGGCTAAGTAAGTCACACTGTCACCTTGTAACAGGGACTACCTGACCCTCATTAGGACCAGAGGGCCCTCCTCTTTTGCAGCTGGTGTTGAGGAGCAAGTCTCAACTTTCCTTTCATGGACTCCTGCAGTTATTGTTTCGTCAGGCTGGAGTCACTGAGAAGTGGGCTGTGAGGCAGGATTCGACACAGATGTTATTTATTAGCGGAAATTCCTGAGAGAAAAAAAATGAGAAGCTAGGGGAGGCTGGGAGAGCCCGCAACCACTGATCCCGTCCTGACCATTTCAAAGGCGAGAGGGAAGGCCGGATAGAATAAGCTATGTGTGCAGTTCTTAAAATGTTTTCAAATGTTGGCTCTGACTCCTGGAAGCAGATAATACAGTTGTCCTTTAGTGGCGTTCTCTATCTCTTGTGAATACACCTGCCTCTGGCCACTGATCACACTTGACTATGGCTTAGTCCACACCTAGTGATGGATTTGAAAAGGATGCTATTTCTCCTACATCAACATCAGAAGTAGGCACTTTTGTAGCCACTGAAGAGGCACCTAAGTTTAAATTTCTCTTTCCTTGTCTTCTTTAGAAGCAAGTATGCTTATTAACACTTGCATTTGTTAAGGATGAACTTCAAAATGTTTTCAGATAACTAGGAGAAGAGAAGCACAATTAAGGAGAATCAAGATGGCAGAATAGGGTAAGGACATGTTTAAACGGACAGAAAAACATTTAATCAGGATGAAGCAGAGAGGACACATTCCAGGAAATAGGAGAGGACAGAAAAACAGCAGAGGGGTACTTGGAGACTGACAGACACAGGAAGACAGCGGACACACGGTGTGGTGTTGAAGTGACTGATACTCCAGCAGCATTCAGCTAACAGCAATCTGAACACCACGAGCAGCCGGAACTCCAGCACCAATCAGGGGGGAAGGGACTTTCACTGGGAGCTTGGGAGGTAAACCCAGACAAAGAACTATCCATCCTGCTGGTCTGTTTGATTTGACCAGGAGCATAAACAGAGCAGCAGATCCCAGATGGACAATGCGAGAACAGAGTGGATTTCACAGCCCATTCAGCCCCCAACAACTGAATTGGGCGCCATTTGGTGTAAGGAGGCAAAGGCAAGGGAAAGGACTGAGCATACACTGAGGTGGGAGTGAACTAGTTTTTGACTCGGCGAACTTCATCAGTGCGGCATTCTATAGGTTCCACCCAAGACAGGTCTGGGTAGCCCTCAGACCTGATGGCCAGCAGATCAAGAAATCTAGTAGTGGTACATCAGGTGCCATTTTGCATGCTGTGACAAAAGCTTTAGGAGTACAGTGAACAATAGTGAACTGTGCATGTGCTGAGCTTTCGAGAACGCACAGAATTCTATGGATTGCACTGGTCCCACAGGAAAATAATACCAACTGTGGCATCAAGCTGGATCAGGCCAAAAAAAGTATTCAAGAATTGAAAGACACTATTAAGAGGCCTAATATATGAGTTATGGGAGTTCCAGAAAGTGTAGAAAGAGAAGCTGAGTTTGCAAATGTAGTTAATTAAATAATAAAGGAAAACTTCCCTTATCTGGAGAAAGAATTGGGAAACAAGATCCAGGAGGGCCACAGAACTCCTAACAGGCTTGATCAAAAGCGGTCTTCACCAAGACACATGATCATCAAGCTCTCTTCAGTTGAACACAAGGAAAATCTTCTTAAATGTGCACGTGAAAAAAATCAATTGACATCTAAAGGAATGCCAATTAAACTCACAGGAGACCTCTCACAGGAAACTCTACAGGCAAGAAGAGAATGGAGTGACATATTCCAGATTCTAAAAGAAAAAAAATTGTCGGCCTAGGATAACATATCCAGCAAAGCTTTCTTTTGTCTTTGAAAATGAAATTAAATTCTTCCACAGTAAAGAAAAGTTAAAAGAAGTTGCCTCTTTCAAATCTGCCCTACAAATGATACTTCAAGATGTCCTCTTGACAGAGAAGAGGAATAGCACCAAACAAAACCAGAGGCAAATGGGAAGAACATCCCAGGAAACTGACAACAGAAGAATAAACCAACGAACAGACAGGACCAAAGTACCATCCATACATATTAAACTCTGAGTATAAATGGCTTAAGCTCAATCAAACGCTATAGATTAGTAGACTGGATTAAAAAACAAAACCCATCTATTTGTTGTCTAGAAGAGACACATTTCACCAACAAAATTCAGCAGAAACTATATCGCATGGGTTTTGATTGTTTTCGTTAGTTTCATCTCCTCAAATCACTTTCTTCTGATTAAATTCTTCAATGACTCATACAGTAGCATCATTTTCTTCAAGAAGGTTCTTGATTTTCATTTCTTCAGCTATACATTAGTCATTTAATAGCATGTTATTTAACTTTTTGGTAATGTTAATTTCTTTTTTCTTCCTGATTGTGATTTTATTTTGTGGCTTTTCATTTAAGGGGATGTATAGTCACTATGTAATGGAGACTGTCATATCTAGTAACATGTTATTTAACTTCATGGCATTGTAAATTTCTATTTTTCTTTCTGTTGTTGATTTTGTATTATGACTCTTCATTTGAGGTAGCTGTGAAATGGAGACTAACATATTCAGATGTGAGGATAGAATGCAGCATGCATATCTACTTCCAGACAAAGATGGGCTTTCAATGAAACTGTTTACATTTCTTGATGATAGGATGCTGAACTCTCTGCCATTGTCCATGCCCGCTATGATGGACATATGACTGTGTATGAAGAGCTATACTTCAGCAATGATATACAGGAACTAGGTGGGGTGCGGGGATTGAGGCTGGGATAAGGGAAATACTAGGAGCCTATGGAACTGTATCATAAAATGATAATAATACAATAATAATGTAAAATGTTAAAAAAGATAATTAAAAACTACAAAGCAATATATGAAAAGAGGAAATAAAAGACAAAAAATGAGGCAGAAAGCTCCTAAAACAAGGATTTCCAAAAATAATAATTCAAAAAAGTGGAAGTAGAGTAAATTCTCCATTTGAAAGGCAAAATTTGTCAACTGTAAATAAGCAAGAAATGAAGATATATAGCTTCAGTAATGTCAGTTCATGAAATGAATTTCATGTGTACAATTTCAAATGTAAGCATACAAGAAAAATATAAAGTAAAAAAAGAGAGACATACTGGAATAGTGTATACTGTCAGAAGACTTAAGGGCAAAATACACTTCCAGTAGTAAATGGCTCAACTCCTCAGGAAGACACAATTATTAATTTGTTTGCATATAAGAATATGTATCAAATATAAATAAATAGTGCATTTTCAGGGAAGAACTGATAATCATACATAATTCTAGAGGGAGGGAATAGCGTTCTTTTCTCAGTGTGATAGTTCAGACAAGTACCTATGGATTAAGGATATTTGAACACCTCAAATGGTAATAGAGATATGTGAACACGCACATTACACAGTAAATGAAAACTTTTTGAGATTATACCAAAAATTTTTAGGTATATTGGAATTTGATTGCATACTAGGTCATAAAATGTGACTCAATAAATACCAAATGAATCAAACTCTTGATGATTCATCAGATAAGTCAATTATAAGAATATACAGAAAATATACAGGAAAAATAGAACTAGGAATGGAACAACAGATTTTAAAATAGCTCATATATCAAAGAATTCAACTGTAAGGAACTAATAACTCAACTTCAAAAGTATTAAAAACAGATTGTGTCCAACAAAATTAAAAGATACTGACAAAGAAGTAAGGTTAATAAAAGTAGAAAATGAAGATATAATACAACAGACAATTGTCATTATTTTGAGCAAATATAGTCATAAAAGTAAGCAACCGAAAGTGGCAGACTTATCAACCGAAAGGAATCAACAGTGCACCCAACTAACCCTGGTGGTAAAATGTGGGCATAACTATATATGTTACAGAAGTAAGACAATTATTATGAGTAAGTTTATTTCAACATCTATAAAGCTTATATTGGAATAAAAAGTTCGTGGAAAAGCTCAATTCACCTGGGAAGAAATGGAAAGCACATAATTGTGAAAAAAATTCCAGGCCAGAATGGCTGTGTCAGCGAGATCCACCTATCATTGAAGGAAGAACTAATTCCAAAATTTTAAAAATTATTGCAAAAATAAAAGGGAGCACTTTGAACTCATCAAGGGACAAAATTCTGACAACTAATCAAAAAGCAACCACTTCCACAGAAATTCAAGCAAGGCATGGTAAGATCTGTGGGAGAGGTGATGTTTACATTGCTGTTGCTACATTTGTTTTTGTCTTTAAACATGCTGCTTACGGGGATTAAAAACTCTGTTAGTGTCTCTTTCTAAATCTCCTGAGGTTGAAGGACAGAAGAATATGGCTCTTTAAATGCCGAGAGTAGAGACTTTTATTTCTAAATGTTAAGCTTCTTAAGACACTGAATCTTAAGTTCTTTCGATCATGTCTGTGTTGAGGCTACTACTACTAAATAATATAATCAATCTGTAATACATTAGGTAATAAATTTAATTGAATTGCTTTGGTAGGAGAGGCAGCCCCACTCTCCTTTGTAGAAGACTTGATTTTACCTAAATTCTTATCTTTGCTTAGATTCTTTTCCTCTTTGAAATCTCACTACACATCACATCTGAAGAGTGAGAGCGCCAACGAGGCCGCTGGTGCAGGTCGAGCTTGTCATCTGTAAAATCGTTCTTCCTCTTCTTGTTCCTACCACATTAACAAACAAGAGTATTAACCTGCAATCGAAGCAATATCTGCAATTCATTTTGAAATGACCAATTTGCTTGGGTTTCAGAGATTGACTTCCCCACCAAATTCCACTTGGCCAAACATTATTTTTTCAAGAGATTCATTGTTTTATCATGCCAAACATGCCTCAATCGTCAAGGAGTCGGCTTTTCTGGAAAGGTTATCTTCTGAACTTTCCTGCCTCTCCAAGTGAAATATGTATGAAAAACTAGATGCTGTTTGTGTTTCTCTGACAAGTGACCTGGTACATTCACAGCAACTTGTCTTGCTTATTGGGACTGGCAGAAAAAGCTTTCACCCAGCGCTGACTTTGTTATGCAATGGTCACATACGTGATAGTCAATCATCTTTGCTGTGTTAGGTTGGTTAAATGGAATTCACAAGTACGGTCTACACTGAAGAAAAGGGGACGGCATAATAAGTTGACAGCCAGGGCAGAAATCCATGAAGGCCACCTGAGGGTGCATCCGCCACAGTGAAGGCATGCCAGGTAGGGGAACAATAATATAAAGTGAATATTTTCTCTTAAATGGTGCAGGAGTTGGATCTTTAAAGTATGTGGAATCCATTTGTGAAATATAAAACAAGTAGATTTAAATACACAACAGCTTTTAACTTCATCCTTATATTCTTTTTGTAAAGAGTTTTCCTAAGAAAATTCATGTCAGAAATTAGTTTGCAGACAGCATATGTTAATATGCCTTAAATTACCAGGAGCATTTGGAAATACGTAACTCTTTCTTTGAGAGAGAGAGAGAAAAAAAATAATGACTCATTTTGAATTTCTGCTTAGGTAGTTTAAATTGCTTTAAAGTATTTTTCAAAAAAAAAGGTGTACTAACTTTGCCCAGCCTTTCCTGTCTTTGAGTTACACAACACTAATTAAGCTAAAGAGGCATTTTCTAGCTGACATAGTGGGGATTTATGGAACCACAGACATCTGACCTGCGTGCTGACTTCTTTCTTCCATTTTTATCTTAAAAAACAAGACTTGCAAAGGAAATGTGCTTGCCACCCACCCATTCTAGAGAATCCTGTGATTTCTGCTTCAAATAGATTGAAAGGATTTGCAGTGTACTAGGCTCCTGTGCAATGAATGCAATGTATGAATGGGTGTGCCAGTTTTTGTAATCTGATGAGTCTGTTTTCCCTTCCTAATGAGAGCTCTTCAATGACCCGCCAATGCTTAGTGTATAAGTCTTCCTTTCTAATTAAAAAACAAAGATATATTTATTTGTTTGAAAGTCGGAATTACAAAGAGAGAAGGGGACAGAGAGAGTAATATCTTCTATCCAACTGGACCAAGGGAAGGAAGAGCTTCAGACAAGTCTCCCATGTGCAAGAGCCCAAGCATTTGCACCATATCTGCTGCTGTTAGCATGGAGTCCAGCCAGGTGCAGCCCACACGCTGTCCTGGCTCTCGTGAATGCCAGCAGGTGCTGCAGCCTGGCCCAGCCTGGCCCAGCCTGGCCCGCTCCCAGACCCAACACATACAAATGCTGAAGAGTGCTGCAGTCTTACCTGGCCTGGCCCTTTCCACAGCCTTGCATCTTGTACTCCTCAGAGAGAGCCGCAGCTTGGTAAGGAAGTTCCCTAAGTTCTTCGACTAGGCAACCCCTAGTCCCAGATCTCATGCATGCTAGCATGTGCCATGGCCCTGCTTGGCATGGTTTGCCCTCAATCCTGCTTTGTATGTTCCAGCACGTGCTGCAGCCTGGCACAGTGCAATCACCTCCCATCCTCAGGCTCTTTTGAGTGTTGATGAGTTCTGCAGTTCAGTTTGTCTCAGCCTGTCACCACTCCAGCTCTCTGCAGTCCCAAACAGGCTACCCCACAAGTGGCCTTGTCCACGGAAGATCGCAGGAGCTATTCCTCCTCTGTCAAACATGCCCTCATTGCTCCCACTCCAATATGTCCCCAGACTCTGCTTTTCAGGGTAATATGGAGCCCCTTTGTCTGAATACTAGGAAGATGTGTCCCAGCCTGGGATTTCCCATCTTCCTAACATGTCTTAAAAAACAAAACAATAGCCAAATACGCTGGCACACTGTTGCACTTAACACAGAGTTGGCATTAATCAAGCCCAGAATGCCTGCCATCTATTTTCTCCCAGCAGTGTAACACTTGCCTTGGTACAAGGCAACATAGGCAGTTGCCCACTGCTGGGGTAAGTTTCATTCTTATCACTGCTCTTGCTGTATTGCATAGGTGTAGATATGTTTCATTGTCATCCTAACTCATTTCTGGGAATTTTTAAATTGCCCTTCCCTGTGATGAAGAGAAAAAGACATTAAAGAAATATTAAACTGAAATATTAAAAATGAAGAATTTAATATATCAAAAATACAGTGAAAATCTCAGTAGCAGACTCAGTGAGACAGAAAAAATAATTATGAGTTAGAGTGCAAATTTTGGGAAATAGACAAAAAAAAGAAAAGAAGAAAATAACTTGAAAAACTGACAATATCGTTCAAAATTTGTGGGACACCATCAAATGCCAAAATACATTTGTTCTAGGAGTTATGACATGTTTTAAAGAAACTCTACAGTGGAGGAAGATGTAGACATTCAAGTGCAGGAAGCTCATAGAACACCTATCAGACTTGATCAAAAAGATGTTCATTGTGATACGTAGTATCTAAACTTCCAGATGTACAACATAAGGAAAAAATCCTGAAGCATAACCGTCCAGATAATCTTCAAAGGGTCTTCAATCACATAGACTACTTATTTCTCACCAGAATTGAAATTAGCTAGGAGAGAATAGAGAGAATAGAGAGATACAGTCCAAGATATAAATGAAGAAAACTATTAATCTAGAATACTATACCCAGTAAAGCTGTCATCTAGAAATGACGGTGAGATGAAGAGCTTGGAAAACAAACTGAGAGAAGTCCAGCCCTACAAATGTTACTGTAAGATATGCTACACACAGAAACACAGAGAGCATCATGGGAAAATGTGAATGCAGAAACCTTCTTAGTGAAAAGTACAAAGGAAATCCCAACAAGCAAGAAAATATTTATGAAGAAAAGTCAAGACTAAGTCATTACCTACCTGAGTTCTTCAATATCAAGATACAGCCTCACTGAGTGAGTTGTAAAATAAAATCTTTTTGATGCCTACATGCAACACTTTTCACAGTCAAAGATGTACACAGATTGAAAATGAAAAAGATGTTCCTTGTAAATGGAAATAAAAAATAAGGAAGAATATCCGTCTTAATATTAGACAAAATAAACTTTAAGGGCAAAAACTGTTACAAGAGACAACGAAGGACGTTATATGATTGTAAAGGATTCAACAGGAAGATGTGACTATAGTAAATATGTATATACCCAACGTGGGGGCATCTAGTTGTTGAGAGTGAATGTTAATGGTGTTAAGGGACATATAGCTCAAACACAGTAAAAACGGGGGACTTCAATACCTCACTTTCATCACTGAACAGATCAGATTCGCACACACAAAATAAAGGTAGAGCAGAGCAAATCCACCCTGGTAACCCAGTGGTTCTAATTGACACCTACAGAGCGTTTTCACCCACAGCTGCAGAATAAAGCAGTGCATGGAACTTCCTCTAGGAGAGACCAGACTCATACAGCTTGAAATCATGTTATATGTCTTTTCTGACCACAATGAAGGGAAACTAAAATCAACAACTTGAGAAACTATGGAAACCATAACAATAAAATAGAGCCTGAATCGCACTAGGGCATCCGCGGCCATCCGTCGCGCTCTCCGTCGTGTTTTGCTTATGCAGACTGTGGATCCAGCACCATAGTCAAAACTGTCCTTAGCGAGCCATATACTCTCTCAGTACATCAAAAAAGTTTGTATCCCTGCTGCAAGCAATTTTTTCTTTTCCCCTTTCTTTTATTTTTAATTATGTAACCTGTGCCCCCATGCTTTTATATACTCTCGTAAGCATATATTTTCTAGAGCAGTTAAGGCTTTTTTTTTTCTTGGACATGTTGCAACTGTCAGTTACATTTTTTGGATGTGCTTATCAGTTATCCAAAGGAGATCTCTGAGATACAGAATGATAGGGGCTGTGCTTCACGATTTCCTTTTTTCTTGATACCTAGCACTTTGCGTGTTCAATAAAATTGATCTTATAATCTACACTAAATATTTATAATGTTTCTGGCTACTGTCACCTTCCTGAGGGAGCCCTAGCCGTTCTTGTCCTGATAATCTATATATATCATTGGATCATAATATATATATCATTGGATTGAGGAGCTAAGCTCAAAGGTAACTTTCATCCCAGCTCATGAAACAGCCCGTTGCAAGATTAAGGAACCTATTTCAGAGAAGACCAAGTCTTAAGCAGGTTGACATCAACACTTGATCTACATGACATCTCTGCTAAATGGGCAGACAGCCGTTGTCCTTCACAGCTGTCAGGGGCCTTTTGTCCAACTTAGGGAAAAAGTCTGAGACAGAATGAGAGTTTGGAGCAACTGAAATTTCACTGAAAGATGTTAAAGCTTCTGTCCTGTTCAAACTCACAAGTTGAATCTATATTCCTGATTATGGTCAGTTTTGAAGCAAGCATGGTGATACTGCTTACTTGAAAAATAAACCACCATGAAACTTGAAACCCTTGCTGAATGACTAGAAAATGGCAGTTTCACTTGACTAATTCCTCCATTTTAAGGCCAAACACAGGCACTGAAAGACCACAGAAACTAGGGGCGATATGTTTCCATACAGTAGCTAGGTCTTCAAAAGACCTGAGAAGGAAAACAGCTATGAGTTTTTTAACAGCTATTGTGGCTTTCCAAACTGAAAGAACTGGCTAGAATTCAGGATATAATTTTTTTTCCCTTTCCTTATTATTTTTGGGCATATAACTTATCTTCTCTGACTTTGTTTATATGTTTTTTATGTTTATCTGAAAAATAGAGTTAGAGAGAGGAGGAGAGCTCTTTCACCTACCAGTTCATTCCTCAAATGGTTGTAATGGCCAGTATGGTGACAGGCCAACACCAGAAGCCTAGAGCTTCTTCTAGGTTTCCCACATGGGTGCAGGAGCCAAGCACTTGGGTCATTTTCCGATGCATTCCCAGTGAGTCAGCAGGGCCTGGATCTGCAGTTGAGCAGCTGGGACTGGAACTAGCACTCGTGGGATTCCAGTGTTGCTGGCAAAGCTTAGCATGATATACCACAGTGCCAGTCCCCTCCATGGCTTTTTAAATCTTTCTCTCCTGTGAAAGACATTTTGCAGATTGTTTTCTAAACCGGAGACGGATGGAATATGTAATACCACAACTAGGTTGTCATTAATCATAGCTAAGATATGAGGCAATTGTCAGTATGGCAAGGAGGAGCAGTCTACTGGGTAAAATGAGAATCCTTCATTAGCTTTTAAATGCATAGAACTTGCTGACACTAACACTGCAGCTAGCCAAAACTGGAAAGTCAAGGAAATGACTACAAGTGGATTTTTTTTTTTGATTGTAAGCTGTTGTGATGGTGGAGTCATAAAATCCTTGCCATGTGCAACCAGTCCTAATAAAACCTGTACAGTATTCGCACTTACTGACAACATCTGGCAGCTGAAACAGAATTGTCACTGAGGCTCTGGAGAGCTCCCTGTACCTGACTGTGCTCACTCAGACTCAAATCTTATCCGGTTTCTTCAAAGAAATTTTTTGTTTTTTAGCTTAGCATAAGTTCTAGTCAATGTTACTTATTATTATAGGAAGGAGGAAAATGCTACTGCATTATTCAATTATAGTGTCAGTTCTACCAAGAGCAAAAGGGTGCGTACCTGTTTCCAACTAAATGGGGAAGGATGTCTCCAATTATATTCTATTTTTAAAAAATTATTTATTAATTTGAAAGTGTTCCAGAGAGAGAAGGTGAGATAGACACGTTAATTCACTCACCACAGGGCTGCAGCAGCCAGTCCTGGACCAGGCTGCAGTAAGGAGCCTGGGACGCCAGCTGAGTCTTCCACACGGGTGGCAGGGACCCAGGTGCTTTGATCATCTTCTGCTGTTCTCGCAGGAGCACTAGCACAGAGCCGGATCACAAGTGAAACATCCGGGGCTCAGAGAGTGCTCACATGGGCTGCTGGTATTGTAGACGGTGGAATAGCCAGCTGTGCCAACCTCCCACTCCAACCTGAAAAAGATACTTGGAGAATTTGGATCTAAGGATTTTCCCCCAGAATAGACTTGTTTATCCAGAGATTTCTTTTTTTTTTCCTTGAACCTCAGTCTCAAGAAAGCAAGCTGTTATACATCCATGGAAGGACATTCAGTTCCAGACTGTTCTATAGAATCTATGGGGAAACGTCCTCTGTGTTTTGTCTGGTAATTAGAATGAATCCATTAGGATAAGATCAGTAGAAGATGTTCAGTCTTTTGCACACTGTGGCCATCTGTACACGCACTCATTCGGTCCTCACAGCGAGCATTAGGCCTTCACATCTGCTCCCTTATTTCTCTCCCACCAGCGGGCCTGCTTGTTGCTTAGTCCACTCTGCTTCTGGCTCAGTTCTTCTCATTCCCGGAAGGCTACATGCCTGCTCAGTACATCTCTGGTTTTTGTCATGTGGGGTTGACCGCTGACTACAAAAGAACTCCTTAGGGAAAGAAGCAAAGGAGAGTATGTACTAACTGGCATCTTGATGCTCTAGTTTTCTCCCATCATGCTGAACTTTTTCCTTACATTTTGTTTAAGCAGAACAATCTCAGGGTATCCCTGGAGGCAGCTTTGCCAGTAGGTTTACCACAGAGAGCAATAACCGTAGGTGCTAGTTGTCAAAACTTTAGTTGGTATCTTCTGCTACGGTAAGCATTTAAAATACATCATCTCATTTAAAACACAAACCAACCCTGAATCATTGAGAGGCGTGGCAACTCTCAGCGTTGCACGGTCAGGGAGTTACTAGATTTGCTTCTAGATTTGTGTGTTCTATAGTTTTCACAAGCATTTCATATGTTATTATTGATGGCAACAATAATAGCACCAGGAATCTTTCGGCTGTAAAGTTGCTCACATTTTCTCTGATGCTAGGTAATGATGAAGTGAAGCGTGCCATGATTAAAAAGCAAATGAATAGATAGAAGGACAAAAGCACAGATTATTAAGATGCCAGCAGATTCTGTTTTGCTGCTAACACATCTTACTTACTGTTTAGCTATAACTGGTAGCAAGTTTAAACATTTTCCTTTCCTGGGAATACAATTTCTGAGGGGTGATCTTTGTGATAACTGAACTCAGTGCCATTAAACAGTCATTAGCTCCTGCGGTATCGTATTTGATAGGGCTTCACAGGAGCTGTCATGGAGTCATGAAATGAGGTTTTGGTTTGTAGTTTAATTCCAAAAGGAAAGTGCATATTTTTTTAAAAAGAATCTGCCAAAGAGTATTTAATAACCACGTTTTTAGCTCCAATGAGCAGATAATGATAATCTTAAAGAGACAGTGCAACTATGAAGAAAATCCTGTCACAGGACGAGAATCTCAGACTGGAGAAGCAAAGCCAGGGTGTCACATAGTGGAAGCTACCCTGTCATTTCAGTAGAATGCAAACTGTAACATTCATGCTTGAGTATCTGTTGTTGCCATGGGCCCTTCAATATCTATCAGCTTCTCCAACAATTTCTTGAATTGCACAAATCTTACCTTTTTATATGAATGATGTTTCAAGCTACAGTTCCTTAGGCTAAGTCCCTTCCATCCTCTCCATCTCCTCTCCTCACCACTGTTTCCCCAACATTGTGACAAGAGTTGAATCCCTCTACAGTATTTGCAAGTCCATGATTCTGCTATTAGATATACTTGACAGTTTCACTGGGAATCAAATTGGAGGCAAGAAAACCATGAAGTGGAGATACACTGCAGTGTACATCTCTGTTTCTGAATACAAGATGGTATCTTGCTTACCTTTTTAATGAACATCAAACACTACAGCTTTTTCCTAAAGTAATGTCCTTTTCTATATCTCTTCAGCAGGACCCATTCAATGAAATAAACTAGCATGGTATCCTACAGAATCCTGGATTGTTCTTGAGAATTGAATCTCGGCACAGAATTGGGAGTTGACTTTCCCAGGGCAAGAAGGCACAGTTTTATCTCTTTTGAGTGAAATAAAAATATGGTTTTTTTTGTTTATAGAATGGCTAAAAATTTGATTATGAAACAACATTTTGTTGCTCTAAGTTTGAGATGGCTTCTGAGCCAAGCCCCTCCGTCAGCTTGCACAAAGCCATTTGTCTTGGATCCAGTGACCTGACAAATTAACTATACATGTTTCTAGTGACTCAGCAAGCCTATTCTCCCCAGTGCTGGCAGAGCATCCCTTCCCAGTCGCTGGCCAGCAGTCTGCCACTCTACCATCTCAGCATGACAGGGAGCTTAGAGGGAGCGGTTACGATTGTTTTCCAACGCGGATGCATTAAAGTCTGAGAGCGCAGATTCATAGGTCATCTCCCTCCCTCTCTTTCTCTATGCCTGTATCTCTCTGTCTCTCTCTGTCTTGCTTTCTCTCCCTCTGTTTCTTACACACAGACACACACACACACACACACACACACACACACACTCACAAGCAAGTAACTACAATTGGGAACTGATACATTACCTAGCTGTGTGAATTCTATGGAAGATATTTGAATAAGTGCATGGGCATTTTGAGTATTTCTGATTATGATAATGAGGAGCTGAATTGCACAGGCGGGAGATAATAATGCTAGGTGTGTTCATTTTGACATCAGGAGTGCCTCTGGATTATGTTGGCAAATGAATAAATTTTATAATTTGCTGGTGCAAATAGGGACTATTTTGAGAAATTTGCATTTATATCCATTCAAATGATTTCAGTATGATGGAGAGAAAGTTGTCTGTCTTAATGAACCTAATTCGTTTTACTGAAGTTTAAAGATGGATGTATTTCAAGAGTTATATATTCTATTAAAATGGCTTGATGCTGTTTCATGTGTGTTTTCCCCCTTATTATTGTCAAGAGATCCTCTTGCTTTAAGTTCTGTAATGGTTATTTATATTTTTACTGGAATTTAAGAACTTGAAGACTTCTAGAGTATTACTAGTGTGACTATCTGCTATCAAAACTCGACTTGTTGATGTCTTGGGAAAAAAGATCATTTGAATTTGCTCTGTTACAGTTTAATATCCATTTCATAAGAATTGCTGAAAAATCGATCTTCAATTTATAAATACCTAGGATTTGAAGCATTGCTTTGAAAGAAATTTATATCATTTTTGGCAGTTCTCTTTTATACAATAATGGCAAGTCAATATCAGTTGTTCTGTTGTTTTTCTATTTCTTTAACTATATTGAAGTACCAAATTGGTCATTTAGTCCTGACTTTGCCATTGGCTTGTGTAAACCACATACATAACTTCATGTGCCTTGGCATCTTCATTTGTTATGTGTCACACTCTTCTATTTCTGTCTTATTCTCTAACCTGGTCCATGTTTGATCCTGGGACTAGATGAGCACTAGCGGATTCAGCTCACAATGAAGTTAGTTGGTAATTAGGCAGAGGATGAAGAGCAGGAATTGCTTCAGACCAGCTGAGAACTCAGGAAATGACGCTGGCTAGAAAGGAAGGACCTAGCTGACTGTCCAGTGCTCCAAATATGGGCCCCAAATTTAGGAAAAAACTAGATGAGTTTCAGCAACACATTACCAACAGGATTGTGGTAAAAGCCTGTGGCAAAGCCTGACTCTGTACTTGGGGCACAGGAGGAAATGAGTGAGCATAGCCTGGGCACAGTGGTATGGGCAGAGCAGCAGGATGCAAAAGCCCTAGGGCTGTTTCAATTGAGCAGCTGGAGGATCATCTGAAGCTCTGCCCTAGACATAGACATTGGACCCCCAGGAGGAAAGTGTTGGTTGCAAACTTTGCCCATCTCTGCCAGCCTTAGGTGTTGGCCCTGCATCTAAAAGCAAGCATGTCTTTTTAGGGAGTATGAATGAAAGAGGAGCCATGGGCCTAGTACCATGGTTCGACCGGCTAATCTGCTTGCAAGTTCCAGGATCCTATACAACTGTTCATATCTGGGTAGCTCCACTTCTTTTCTAGCTCCATGCTAGTGACCTGGGAAAACAGTAGAGGATGGACCAAAACCTTGGGACCCTGAACCTGTATGAGATTCCAGAAGAAGCTCCTGGCTTCAGAGGACTCAGCTCTGGCCACTGTGGTCATTTGGGGAGTCAATCTGTAAACTTTCCAAGAGTTCTTTTCAATTGTTCTTTTCAGTAGCCAGCCTAAACCCAGAAGAGTAAGCCACACAGGAGGTGGTTTGTTGTGAGTGACAGGAAGCAGCACAGGTAGATGAAAGAGAATGGCTGGGGCAGTGAGGTTCTGTAGGGAAAAGGCCATAGAAGAATGGTGGAGACAGCTCACCTATGGAACAGGTCACTGGAGTTAGTCAGCCCATAGGATTGGGGAATGAGAGCTCATCTGGTTGTAGTTGACTGGCAGGGAATACATTTTAAACAAAAGGGGGTGAAGCAGGGGCAGGAAGCAGTAACACCTGAAGAGAGGACTTGGGGAAGGTGAAATGGAGGGCTTACAGTGGAGGTGTGATTCTCCCAGAACCAGTGGATGAAAGATCTTTCTATCTCTCCTTTTCTCTGTGAATCTGCCTTCTCAGTGAAAAGAAATAAAACTTATATAAAAATATATATATAGATAGATAGATTGGTGCTTCTTTGGATTAAATAAATCTCGAGCATGTATAATTTATAAAGTGTGTAAATAAATTAATTAAAAGAAAAAGAGGAGTGATGAGAACCACCAGGCCTTTGTGCATTGCTTGTCTCTAAGACCCAAGTAGTGCCTCCACCCATTTCACCTTCTTTTCCTTTATTCTTACTTCCATTCCCTTCCCCTACCCTTCCCACTCTACTCATTTTGCTCTCCACCCTTCTTTCCTGCCTGCCTCCCTTTTCTCTCTTTCCATTCCATCGCCTCCCTCATTTCTTTCCATCGTCCCTAGTTAAAGAGAGAATCAATTAAAAATGATGAGAGGAGACATGCTTAAGGAGGGATTATTTTATGAAAAAGGAGCTGTTTTAGCAAGAACGCAAGAGATGTTTCCTTGGTTACAGACCTTTATATGTATAGAACTATGCTGAAAACACTAAAAGAAATGGCTTGATTGTGGGGAGACATTAGAACTATTTTTAAACAAATATTTCATTAAATGTAAATGAATTGAGAAGCTGCTATGTTCAAAGCTTTGATAGGAATGCTCTTGGGTTCCATAATTTCCACCTCTGAAGAATTTATGCCAGATTTGAAAAGTCAAGAAACACAACACAGGAGATGAAATGAAAAAGTGAGACTTAAAATCCATATAGAAATCTGTGGCATTGAGAAGAGCTTCCTACTATTTTGCGTTCTGAGCCAACTGAGAAATGTGCCAAATAAAATGCATACAAGGCAACAGATTACCTTTCATTTGTGGTTGGTACAGGCTAGACTGCAGTGGGCAGAGTTTTTCATATGTCTCCTGTGTTCTCACAATGAAGCCTATGCTACGGCTTACATGCTAACCCACACAAAGATGTTGTCCCCTGAAAGAGTGATGATCTGGTTCATGGAAGGGCCTGTTTCTAGGAAGAAGAGAGAGAAGGGCTGAATCTATAAACACAAGTCTATTCATTCTGCTTTGCCCTCAGATGGAATGAATAAGGGCTATAGAGACATCCAGAATTAAATTCCTTGTTACTGAAAGATTCATCAGGAATATGGAAGCAGCATTTTTCATGGATAAAGGTAACTGCATAGGAAATAAAAAATTGCACATATCACAGAATGTGATAAAGGGTCAGAGTTTGATGCAAAGGAATAAACTGATCTGAACCAAAGCATGATAGGAGAGTTTTAATGGGGATCATTTTCAATTTAGCTTTTCAGTGATGCTAACCTTTGTATATGCAGGGAAAATGGCCTGCATAGGGCAGAGGATGTGGGGAAACTGAGAACACAAGAAAGGATGTGAGCAGTGCAAGATGGAAATAAAGAGTTGATGTGGGAAATGCTGAGAAGGGGAGAAAATGGGAAATGTGCAAAAGAGAGAGGGAACCTTGGTTCTCATTTTTCATTGTTGCTTAGTTTACCAGTTAGCTGCTTCACACTGGTCTTAGTTCCCTTAATCTGCAAGACTTCAGATAAGCGGACTTCTCTAGCTTTTGGTGAGTTAACACAGCCTGCTGTGCAGGGAGGAGACATCAAGATTTTCAGGTTGAACCAGAAAGGTAGACCAGAACAGACATGCAATTTGAGGCTCTGCAACTTTGAGAGATAGACACAGAAAGTTCTCAGCAGGCAGCAGGAGTCTCTGAGAGGGAAGCTGTGTTACCTCCCTAACAACTGGTACTGTCCTCATGACCAGCCTTAGAGCAGCAGGTGAATGGAATGTGGAGGAAGAGAACTTTCAGCTGAAATCTCGACTTTCAATGCTGAGGTCCAGGTTAGAAGCCAGGGTATGGCCTAGCTCATACCTTTAAAGGGATAGCAGGGAGACAGGGCGATCGTGCAAGTCAGTCTTATTTTATTGCTTCACATTTCCCAAGGCTAACCTGCTCCAGTATAAATTTGGGGAGGAGAGAATTTTCTTTTACCCTAAGGTTATATACTGAAAACACACATTAGGCATTTGACCTTTCCAACTTCATAAATCTACTTAAATTTGGAGGTAAGGGAAGCATTGTGATAGCGCAGGTTAGGCCACTACCTGGGATGACATCATGGAGTCAAGTCCTAGGTATTCTTCCAAATGAACGTTCTGCTAAGGAACCTCAGAGAGCAGCACAAGACCCAAGCCTTGGCCACTCATGTAGGACAGACCAGGATCCAGTTCTTGGCTCTTGCCTTTTGCCTGGCTTAGGCCTGGCTGTTGTGGCCGTCTGGGGAGTAAATCGGCAGATGGAAAATCTCTCTCTTGCCTGGCCTTTAAAATAACCGGATAAATATATGAATGAGTGAATGAATAAATGAACAGATACATAAGATTTGGGGGTAAGATGTGTTCAAGTAGTAACTGGCCTTAAGTGTCCTCACTGATTTTGCTATTTTACGGTACATTCTTGAGATGCATTTACTACTTTCACAAATCTCTTAGCTAAGGTGGGGGAGAGGCAAATACACAAAATAATCTGTCCAATATGATCGACTTGGTGTTGTGTCCGAAGTTGATGGACTTTGCAGATGAATGAATGCCTAATTCAGCTCAAACACAGAACAAATAACAGTGCTTGGTTATTTTTTGAACCTGTCATTGATACTGTCTCAACCCAGATGTTTCGAAGAATGGAACTTGCATTATTTTTAACATATTGTTTACCCAATACTATGTCAATTAATTCCATAATATTGTATATTGATACTGAGGTTTTGTTGGGGCTTTTAACTGACCGGATCTTTACTCTGTTAGCCCTATCTTCAGACCAGAGAAGGTCTCCCTATGAGGCCACTGAACTTATCTGGACAATAAGACGCTGGACTTTATGCTAGGTATGTGTTTGCAAGGAACGAATCTCAACTGAACTTGAACTGTGGTTATGCAACAAGGTGGAGAAATCCATCATGGGGGGAGGGGTATGGGAGGGGTGGGGAGAATCCCCAGTGCCTATAAAACTGTACCACATAATACAATGTAAACAATAAAAAAAAAAACAAAAAACAGTGCTTTATTATACATAGTATGGAATGCTCGGACAAAACTGCTCTGCCTCCGCTTACATTTCTTTCTTTTATTCATTCATTCATTCATTGTTAAACACTTATCTCCATTTAGCTCCTGCAATGGATGCTGAGGATACAGTGGTGAGTGAAACAGTTGGAGTCCCAGTATTCCTGCAATGGATGTGGAACGGAGTGGAGTGGCAAGAGACAAATGCGAGAGCATCTTAAGAATACATACCAGTAAACCACAAGTAAAGGCATGGGCTGCCTCCTAATTTCTAAGCAAACCAACAATGCACATTCAAGGGGTGGAGACGCACAGGCCTCTGCCCTTTATGTTCCAGCCTTTCAAGGTTGGCACTGCAGCTTGTGCTGTCAGACCTTGATCCTTTTCTAGAACATTCTATTTCACCTCTTCCTATAGAGTGCCTATCATCTCTGCAGGTTGACTCAGATGCTAAGTTTCACCTTAGTATTAGATGGCCTCATTGTGTCTGGGGGAAGAATGCCCCTCTGCCTAGTCAATTCCCATTTGTGCAGTCACTGGGTGACCTTGGCTTGCGTAAATGACTCATCCCTGCATTGGCTTCCCCTACCACCCTTCAAAGCTGTTGTTTCTTTAGGCCCATATCCAGTTTAAATAAAAACTATATCAAGTTATTTAACTATAAATTAAAAATGAGGGATGTGGTTGCTGCAAGCCACTTAAGTCTGGAATTAGACACCTGTGTCCTCTTCCTCGGCACTGAGGTTCTGCTGTGAGACTTCTCTAGGGGCTGTGGGAGAGAGTGGAGAGGGCCAGGCGACCATGCTCGTGAGCTTGGGCGCATCCCAAATTTGTATCATGGCTAATGATGAACCCTAATTTTGATTTTTCTCTATGGAAGCTGGACTTTGACCTGTAAAATGTGCCCAATGAAGAAACAGAAGGCAGAAAAACTGTTTAAGTGGCCGAGAAATAATTATAAGAGCAAACAAATCACATCCTAGAAATACGTGGTAAAAAGCCAGGAGTTTTGTCATCCTCAAGGCAAGGTCTTTCAGTGTCCTACAGTGGACCAATGGAACTCAAGTCATAGTCCCTCAAGGGCTGGAGGGTGGCGACAGAGCCCAGCTTGCTAACACAGGCATTTGTGAACTGCCCTTCTGCAGCTAAGCTCTAGCTCTGTTCTCTTGGAGACTTAGACACACTTCCTGTTAAGAGTAGCCAGAGGAGAGGGTTCTGAGTCATTTCAGTAGTTTCTCAGCCAGCGGTACCGTATTGCTTCCCTTGCACACACACAATGCAGCTTCCTCTCAGCACCCCTTTCTGAGATTGACATTGGCAGTGACTCCTTTTTAAGAGCCCCAGATGGTGGCTCTGCTCTAGTCAAGTCTGTCTTCTGTCTGCAATCATTGACTACTGAGTCATGACTTCTTCCAGAGCAGCAGTTGAGAGCTGCACAGTGACAGAGCCACTGAGTCAAGCTGGAGTTCTGTGAGCCCTTCCAAATCCTTGAGCCATTCATGTGGGTATGCTGTGCAAGGGCTATCAGGGGCCACTATGCCTGGTGCCTTGCATCTTGGGTTTCCCATTGAGCTAGTGAAGAACTGAACTATAACTGGAGACTGCACTGGGTGGCAGGGAACAAGCTCATATATTGTTAACAGCCAGAGGACAGAAATGAGCAGTAGCTCAGAGCTGGAGTATCGGCTGTTCATGCTTGATTGTGCATTTAACAGGACAGAGGATATTCCCCGGATTGTGCGAAGCTGATGTGAGATTTTGGTTCATTTTAGAAGGGGGTCACTTTAGCAACTGACTAGATGGAAGCTGTAACTGTAATGCTGAAGAAGCTAATGTGAAGTTGGCATTAACTGGGCACCTATAATGCATGACACTTGACTCTGGACAGCATTGGGAAAGGACAGAGAAGTAAACATGGCTGTACTTTAGCGGGAAAAGCAGAGTGAGTGGTTAGTGTGCAGTGTGGAGTGAATGGATCAAAGGAATCAGGAGGAGCAACTGTGTAGTGAGGCAGCCTCTCTGGAAGGACCATGCCTTGAGTTAAACCTGAAAAGATGAGAGGACTCTGGTGGCCAGAAACCAGGCGCCACGTAAGCCCTATAGGACTGCAGTCATAGGGCCTTACCCCTGTAGAAAGAATTTAAAGTTCTATAGAAAGAATTTCCTCCGCATTGTTAAATCAGGAACTTTGTGCAAATGAGGCAATACATTCATTCCTTGGTATCCCATGGGCAGTTGGTTTCAGGACGGCCTCCTGTTGTACCAAAAGCAATGATTGCTCAAGTCCTTTATGGAAAGTCCTTTATTTTCATGTAACATGCACCCATCCTGCTTTGTATTATAAGCCATCTCTAGATTTCTCATAGTAGCAAGTACAATGTAATGTGATGTTAGCTGTTATGCTAAAAATTCTGCATGTTCCATACAGATGCAACATTGTTTATCCAAATATATTTGATCTGTCCTTGTTTGAGTTCATAGATAACGAAGGACAACAGTCTTAACAAAAAGCATGGCCAGAAGTTTAATACCTCCTACGCAGGTGCAGGTGCAGCTGTAAGCTGATGTGGGAATGCATATTATTTCTGTCCATGCAAGTTAAGATGATATGAGAAATGCAGGCATAATGTTTTCCCTTGCTGCTAGTTTATGATTAAAATGTGATCTTCTTTAAGAACGCATCTGTTTGGAAGTTCTTTTGAATTACCTGTGAATCTAAGCCTAAGTCTAAGATGAAACTGAGTTTCCCTAAAAAGATTTTAGGTGTTGACATTGTGACCATCTGGGGAGTATATCAGGATGTAACATCTCTCTCTCTCATTTCTCTTTTTCCTCATAACTTTAACTTTCAAACAAATCTTAAATCTTAAAAAAAATTCTTAAAATATCTTAAACAAATCTTAAAAAACAAAACTTAGAAAATCTTAAGAAATCAAAATAAAACAGATTTTATTGCATCTTTTCAGTAGCCTTTGCTTATTAGTTTGAACGTATGTTGTGTTACCTGTGGTAAATGAAAACTAGAAGAGGAAAATTCTGTGTCTTGCTACTTGAGGGGCAGTGGGGATGGAAGCGAGACTGAAAAGGAAGAAGTTGGTGGAAAAAATGCACAAAGAACAAGATGGGGAACAAAGCAAACCACTCAGCCTTAGGTAGCAGGGAGAGAGTGGCAAGTGTGCGGAAGCCAGGGTTCTAGTCCTTCCCTGGTTCTAGGTCCTGTTACTTGACCACACCTTCTATTTCACCTGGCACTCTGCTGCTCTGTCTTTTGTCTAATATGATAATGATTTAGCTTTCTAAAAAATTGATAATTTGTGATTCCAAGCATGAAGGGAAGGACCAATTCATAAAAGAGGTGCTGTCATATCTAATATGGAGTGTGTAGGCTGCTGGGGTCAGAGACCATGAATTTCAGCCGAAGCTGATCCAGGATTGTACTTAAATTGTAAATTCCCTTACTCATTGGCATTCTGAGTAGTCTTCCATCCAGAGGGTATGTAATCAGGGCTCACTGAGTGTGTTCTGGAAGAGCCAAGAGTCAATGTCTTTGAGACAGGCTGGGATGCCCCGATGAAGGTGGTTCACAGAAATGTGCTGGATGAGCTTGCTAAGAAGCTTCTGCATTCAGAGGGAAGCTGTTTTGGAAACACTGGAAAAAGGAGAGGGGAAAGTCATTCAAGGAAGCTGCGCAAGAAAGAAAATCGAACAGAAAAGGAAGAAGGAGAGTAAAGAAGCCACAATGCTGAGATATTAATAGATGAACTCATTGAAAGGGTATTAATGTGTTACAGCTAAATCAATATGTGATATTGTTGATCTTTTGTATGGATGTTTAGAAGTTTTAAATTGTAGACATTTGTAAAGCACCTGGTATTTTCAATGCTGAAAATATTTTACAGCCACATTTTTTTTTTCCGTGTGGGTCTGACCATCTTATTTGGTAGAAATTATTCTCCTTAATAATCTCCTGCTGTGTAACTTCAAACCAATGGCTCATGCAACACTAGGTGTGATTGAGAGGCATCTCCGGCTTCTTCCGCTGTGCCATGGTGGGTTAGGAGGACTACTGTCCCTTCATTAGTCAGGACTCACTTGCACAAGATCTGGAAGACAGACGTGGCTTCCCGCCCTCCTCAGCTCATAAAAGGAACAATTGGATCAATTAGAAACTCACAATTGAAAAACAAATAAAAAAAGAAAAAAAAAACTTGAGTAAGGCAAACTCTCTAGTCACGATGAAACTAAACTGGGAAGTTAAATTTCAGTCCCTGAGAATGAGAATGGTAAGCTACTCCAGAAGTAAACAAATTCTTCCAGGAACATTTGGCCAGAAACCGAATCACAACTGCAATGACATGTTACTCAGAAATTAGTCATAAAACCATGTTACATACACAACTTACAGAATAATAGCAGTGCTATCAACAAGGAAAAAAGGAACTTACTTCATTGATTTCTTAAAAATATCATTTGGTCAAAGATTTCAAAGGATTTATTTTAGCAAAATCACATTACAATGAACTAAATGTCAGGATGCCAAAATAGAAAAAATGGTTAAGTAGTAAGGCCAGGGCAACATTCCTGTGTCCGAGCAGCGTATTCCTGGCAACATTCCTGCTTGCTTCTTTTTAGGATTGCTTGGATGTTCGTCCATGTCCATTGATCCATCTGGACTAAGTGCAGACAAATACTTTGTATTTCATCTTCATATAAAAGTGCTATAGCCAGGATGAGCCTCTGGTACCACTCAGGGGAGACACATGTGGATGCCTGGGAAACTGCAATTGTGATCATTGCAATGGTATATTTACCGTTACAGCAGATATTGCCATGGTCAGACCTTGTTTTAGGACTTTTTGAATCCCTCGATTGTGAAATGCTCTATCAATTATGATAGTAATGTCTACACTCAAGCCTATTAAAGATCTGTTGGCTGTATTTAACCAATAAGGATTTAAATACACACATAGAGGGGAGTGAGAGAGGAGAGGAAGAAGTAGGTTTAAACAATACAGAAAGAACAAAGAATCTGTACAGTTACCTTCTTTATCTCCGATTTTTGAATGGGTGAAGTTCATTTGTAGGGTTTGTCAACTTCTTTTCTTAGTCTGTTCCTGTTGCTACAGCAAAAATACCATGGAGTGATTAACGTATAAAGAACAGACAGTCTTGGAGGCCGGAGGCCCAAGGGCAGCATGAGGGTAGCTTCCTTATCTGGCGAGGCCCCAGTCTTCTTCCAACACGATGCCTTGTTGCTGCTTCCTCACATGCAGAAGCCAAAGTGCCCACTTACTAAAGTGATCAGCTTGGGTCTACTTTCCAAGGTAGGATATTGGAGGATCACATTCAGGCTGCAGTGCCAGCCTCTTAGCTTTCTGGTGCTGCTCACTCCACATCTTCTGTGTCCAAGGATTCACACCGCTTCTCCGTCTGTCTTCAGATTCTCACCTCATAAATGAACCTGAAGGATGCATGGCTTCACACTACTATCTTTCATTTTCTGATATTCTTCAGAACTTCGGGGGGATTTTGAAACATGAATGGCAGATGAATAGCTCCCTTACTTTATGCTTTGAAGATACTGTCCTGATCAATTGTGCTTTCTCAATCAGATCAACCCTGCTGGAGACAGTATGGATCTTCAAGGCCCTGAGATCTGCTTTTCTTTTAACCCATGCATTATTTGGGATGCATGTGTATTTCTTCTTTAGAACTTAATTTTTCAAAACAACTAGGTTGTACCCGACTGAACTCATGTTTTTACAGTATTCTGTAATCTCTGTGGCTTTCTAGCCCATCTATAATCTTAAAACAGAAAATCCTAACATTTTCAAATGGCTTCCATCAATCCTCTCACATATGTGTTTATGGGTTACCAAGTGATGCTTTGATGCGTATACATACTCTATATTACTTATTCAGGATAAATACATCTCCTCAAATAACCTTGTATATACAGTGAATACTTACCTTAATTCTATTTCCCATTAAATTTCCCTCAAATGAGAACAGATGTATGAATGTACAAATGATGAATCAGGAACATCAGGCTTATCTTAAGCTTAGGCAGCAATAGAGCAGGTTTGGATTCCATAGGGCCTCCCCCACAGCCACCTGTCTGTTGAATAAAATTGTTTTAAAAGAAGCAAAGCTTTTGATTTTCCGATATATTGGAAAGTGGCTGAGAAGAAGAACAGGGATTCAATGACGGCAAGGAGCACCTCATGGTCCCTGAGGAGTTCACTGATGGGGCAGGTTACCTAGGCAGTTCTCTGGAATACTAGTACCGAAGATCGCTGGAGCAAAAGGCCCACATAGAAAATGTCACACAATGGAAATTAGCTTTCGTTCTTTACATGGGAGAAAGTGAAGAACTTCCTTGTTTGTTTTGTAATGTGGCCATGAATTCACTTCTTGGAACTCACAGCAATTTCAAAGCTTGACATGGCAGAATGCAGGCCACACTTCTGTTAATTGAGAATGAATGAGTGTTGTATTATCTGAATTCTAAACCTTTAATATTACTGTCAGTATATACTTTGTTTGGAAAATTGCAAAGACATGAACTGCAAAAAGTTACTGAAGTGTTTGGCTATTTCTTTATTTTCCTTTAAATATGGATTCTTGTTTAAACATTAAAGATGCATTAAAAATTAAAATGTTTTTTCGTATTGTTGTTTGTAGAAAAAACACTTGTTGCCTCATCCCTCCTAGGGAAACTATGAACAACTATTTAAAAAAGATTTGTTAGAAAGGAGTCCACAGCACCCAGTTTTTGAATGTATCTGAATTCTTGGTTGGGACACATGCAACATGATTCAGTTCTCACCAATGAAGAGGCTGTTGCTTGGGTTTTTGAGTCTTCCCGTTCCACTTTCAGCTTGCTGAGGGTCACCTCCACCCCCCCTTTTTTTAAGATTTATTCCTTTTTATTGGAAAGTAGATTTACAGAGAGAAGGAGAAACAGAGAAAAGTATCTTCTGTTCCTTGATTCATTCCCCAAGTGGCCACAATGGCTGGAGCTGAACTTGTCTGAAGCCAGGAGCCAGAAGCCAGGAGCTTCTTTTGGGTCTCCCACAAAGGTGCAGGGTCCCAAGGTTTGGACCATCATCGACCACATTCCCAGGCCACAAGACAGGAAGTGGAGCAGCCAGGATACAAACTGGTGCCAATATGGCATCCTGTCACTTGCAAGGCAAGGATTTAGCCACTGAGCCATAGTGCCGGCCTTGGGCTCCTACACCAATAGTTCCTCTTGTCTGGACTCTAAGGTCTGAGAGTTTGCAGAGTTCTCCAACAGTCCAGGAAGTCCCTGCTACCCATCTGCCTTTTCTTGGAAGACTTCTGTCTGTGTGTTTCCCTCAGCAGGTGCCTTCTATGGCCAACTCGCCAGAAGTCACCGTGGAGCTACACAAGTAATGAAAAAGTTTATCTCAGCTTTACATGGAGCATGAGAGTTTGTTTATACATTTGTGTTTGTGATGTGTGTTTGTGTTTTTTCCTCCATAGATTTATGTTAGAAGCATGGTGCCCAACGTGGTGGATTCTTTGAGTGGGCACTTTCTGGAAGGTGGTTAGATCATTGGGGTATCTGTCTTTAGAAAAAAATTAATGCTATTCTCAAACAGTGAATTAGTTTTCCCAAAGGCTATGCATTACAGGAGCCTGGCCACTGCCTCTTTGGCTTCTTTCTTTTGCTGTATGACCATCTTTGTATATACTTCACGCCTTGTGTTGGCACATGCCATGGGGCCCTCACCAAGGAAGAGAACAGAAACAAGTCCATGCCCTTGCATCCCAGAGCCATGGTCCAAACATAACTTCTTTGTTTATACAGTACTCAACTTCAAGGACTTTGCTGTACAAGAGAAAATGGACTAATATTACATTCCCTTCAGATGCTGCATAGATGATTTTACAGAACCAGTCCCTGTGCTTCAGAAATTCCCTAGGGAAATAAAATGCTTTGTTTTAAGGTGAAAAATTGCATTCTCTGTTAGGGCAATTCCAAGCTAAAATAGAGCTAGAATGAAGGCAGGCTGTACGTTTTAAGTGTGGGAGGTCCTACCGGAATCTCTGAATCTGCGCTCAAGGAGACGGTAAAAACAGTGCAGAATATAGAGGATGGCAAGGTAGACCTTCAGGGTGGGAGAGGTGACATTTATTTATACATTTATTTATGGGAACGAGGCAACGATGGGGGTCTCATCAGGCAAGGGACAGTTGGACCACAACCATTTCCACAGCCAGCAAGGGATTTTGAGCAGTGGAGATTAGTAAAGAAATTGAGGCCAATAGAAGAGAAATGAAATCTGAATTAGAAAGATGCAGAACCTGAACAGAAATACTTACCAGCCAACCTTTGCCAAAATTAAGAGCCAAGTTAAGTGAATGTTGGCAATAAGGCTAAGATCACAGGTGTGGGCCACATTGTACCATGCCTTGGATCTGAGGAACTGACAATTACTTCAGTAGTTAATGATGATCACTAAAGTCTTTTGTGCAGAGAAAGGACAGGATGAGAATGCCACGTTGGTCTGAAATGTCTCTGGGATGTATTGATGGGGTAGAGAAAGAAGGGTGAGGATAGTTAAAATGTTATTAACAGTTTTTCATTTCATGTCAGAAGTAATAGGCAAGGAAGTGGGCAAGTGATTGTGAAAAAGAAGTAGAGAATGATAAAATAATTCTAAAAAATTCAAAGCTGAGTGACTGTGATGGGGTTAAAGGTCACAATTTCATTTTTGTAGACCCACCCTCTGCTTGGAGACTTCTTCCCAATTCTAATTGAAAAACTTTTTCCCTCTTTTTTATATATATGTATTTTCTTCATGATTCTATTGTAGCATTTGAAACCATTTTCATTCACTACATCGTATTTTATTTAGTGGTCATATATTAGCTTCTGTGAAGGCATTCCTCATATTTCTAATAAAGTATTTTACATGTGGTAGGTCTGTCACTAACACTTGCCTATCTCAAAAGAAGATTATGAGGAGAAAAAACATAAAATTTAAGGGGATATGTAGTAACTGTGTAATAGAGACTATCACACTGAGTTGTGAAGACACAGTGCAGTATGCATCTCTGCTTTAAAATCAAAGATGATGTCCAATGAAACTGTTAAATATATCTTGATAGTAGGATGCTGATCTCTGCCATTGTATACAGTTATAATGATATAAAGGAAATTGGTGAGGGAATGGGGGCTTGGGGAGGGGGTGAAGTTATATTCTAGAACCCATGGAATTGCATCATAAAATAAATAGAGAGAAAAAAACTTTTGTGCTTTAAAAAAAAAAAAAGATTATAAGAGCTGGTGGGGCTAAAATATGTGCCAGAACCAAGATGGCAGAATATGGCAAGGACATGTTTAGACATGGAGAATCATTAGCCAGGGTGATGCACAGAAGGTAATGCCAGGAAATAGGTGAGGACAGACCAATGGCAGAGGGGCACCTGGAGATCGACAGACATGGGGAAGCAGCGGAGAAAATGTTTTGGTGTTGTAGTGACCAGAACCCCAGTGGCGGTTAGTGAGCAATAATCCAGGCTCCACCAGTGGCAAAAAAAGGGACAGAGGCACGAGGAATAGTACTGAAGATTTCCCTGCAAAGGAGCAAAAGCCTTTTCCAACCTCAGAGACCTCATAATTAACTAGAAATACATCAAGAAAATCTGGGATACAGAATTCGGAAAACTCATTATAAAGCTTCTGATCAACCATCAGGACCACATTCAGAAGTTTAAGAAATTTCAGAACTGTATCACATAGAAAATAGCAACACTGAAACAAAATTAAACCAAATTATTGAAAATGAAGGATGCAAAGGAGCAAATTAAAAATTCAGTGGAAACTCTTTGTAATAGAATGAATGAGACAGAAGAAAGAATCTCAGAATTGGAAGATATTTCTAGTCACAACAGGAAAACACTCAAAACTCTGGAAGCAGAATTCTGTCAAGCCAAGTAAAGTATTCAAGAATTAAGACACTATTAAAAGGCCAAATATAAGAGGTATGGGAGCTCCAGAAGGTACAGAAAGTGAAGCTGGGTTTAAAGCTGCATTCAGTGAAATAACAAAAGAAAACTTCCCTGATCTGGAGAAAGAACTTGGAAACAACATCCAGGAGGAACACAGAATTTCCAACAGGGTTGACCAAAAGCTATCTTTACCAGGACGAGCTCTCTTCAGTCGAACATAAAGAAAAAAAATTCTTAAATGTGCACCTGAGAAAAAGCAATTGACATTTAAAGGAATATACATCAGGCTCACAGCTGACCTCTCACAGGAAACTGTAAGCCAGAAGATAATGGGGTGACATATTCCAGATTCTAAAAGGACAAAAAAAATGTCAGCCCAGAATAACATATGCAGCAAAGCTTTCCTTTGTCCTTGAAAATGAAATTAAATTCTTCCACAGTAAAGAAAACATTAAACAATATGCCTCTTCCAGATTTGCCCTACAAATGATACTTAAATATGTTCTCTTGATAAAGAAAAGGAATAACATCCACCAAAACCAAAGGCAAATGTGAGGAACTTCCCAGTAAAATAAGACTAAATCAAACAACACGAGTATTAATAAATTCATATTTTTCTTGATTGGGAATGAGTATATAGTAGATAGTTTATATTTTTTTGCCCTGGACAAGGATTACTTACTTTAGTCACTTTAACCCATTAGTTTATTTTCAATTAATTAAGGAATAAGTGGTCGATGTGGAGGGTACACAACTCAAAAGTTGTAAAATTACAAACATGTAAGAAAAAGAAAATTCCCTCCAAGTTTACTTTTTGGTTGTGTATTTCCTTTCCTTTAGACAGCCATGATGGTCAATTTGTAAATCAGAATTTAGAACTAACTGTACTGTGTATTTTCTCTAGATGGTATTTGGGATCCTGTCCTCCTACAGATTCATGGCTTAGCTTTATCAGGGAGCTTTGAACATCAAATAGTAATTACTGACATTTATTCTTCCCTTTCTAAACTGAAGGATCTTTTGGCATGAAGATTGAAAATTACAACAGTATCCTCGCAAGGGAACGTGATTAGGAGCACAAGCACAATTAATAAAAATATGCCATCCAGATGAATTAAACTCATCATTATTTCTTCCTTTTGGCTCTGATGGTGGCCTAAGTTGGAGTGTTTGGCTTTCTTGCCCGGTTTGTTTCCCACGTGTCTTCCTTTGGCTGCAGCCTGCAGAATGCCATCCCTTGATGAATGTGACTCAAGCCTGGTGGAGAAATAACTGATGAGCTTGGTTGGCCTTTGTGGAGTCTGGAGGCCAAAAGACAGGTACCTTTTCCATCTCTGTTCCCTGTGAGATTGTGGAGGACAGAGCTGCTTGAAAATAATTTTACCACTCTGTGTTGCAAAATCAAACCATTCCCACTCGTCGTAGAGTACCAGGATCCCCTTTAATTAGAAGAAATGATTACTTAGGATTCTCTACTCCTCCATATAGCCAGTGGTTGCTGGCTAGAACAAGTTTTAAGCTTTCCATTTAAATGAAAGTTCTTTTCTTGCAAAGCTATTGAGTGGCAAGTTTTTGAGCATCCCGGTGAATCTGTCTTCATTGGTGTCACTATAACTGAAAGTCATCTCTTCAACGCCAACAAAACAGCATTTAAGGTCTGAATTGTATCTGGCTACATTTGAATGTTAAGAAGTGATCTTTGCGGTAAGTATCTGCCAAAAAGGAGTTGAGAACTATAATTAGCGGATTGCTTTGATTTTTCCAGTATGAGACGTCATAGTGTCTAATTTTTTATTTTTATTATTCTGAATTTGCGGATAGTTTTCTGGATGTGTGAGATCTGTGGACGATCTTGATGGATAGATACAGCCAATGCACAGGATCTGTCTTTTAGTTTGTTTTGTGCATGTGTAAGAGAGGACAGCACACTGAATCATCCTGTTTCTTGTGTGGTGTGTGAAGAACTAAATGAATGAAAATCTTTCCTTTGAGAAGGCAAGCTGCTTTGTGTCACGGCCAGGTTCTGAAAGGATACTACTTCTAAGTTAGTCTTACTGAAATTGGTACCATGTCCTTTTTCTAACTTTATGACTTCTTTTCTTTCCTCTTAAGATTTGTTTATTTGAAAGACAGGGTGATACAGAAAGAGAAAGGGAGGGAAGAAGAGAAGGAAAGGCACTTTCCACTTGTTGGTTCATCCCCCAAATTTGTACAAACATGTCAGTGCCTGGCCTAAAGCAGGAATCTGGAACTGCTTCCCAGTCTCTCACCCGGGTATCAGGGGCCAGGCAATTGGGGCATCAGTCACTGCTTTGCTAAGGCATGTTGGCTGAGCAATGAGGACCCAAGCTGGCACTCTGATATGGGATGCTGGAGTGTCAAGCAGTGACCCAACCTGGCCCAGCTTTCTTTAGGTTTCTGAATCTATTAAGCAGGAGAGTTACCTGGCATGGTAGAAAGGATAGCAGTTGCTAGGAGTTAGGAGACTTAAGGGCCATTTTGGGATGTTATAACATTGAAATGTGTCACCAGATGAAGTGAGGCTGAGCCACACATTTCCAGGTGGGTGGCTACTGACACCGGGAGGGTCTAAAATATTGTTGATAGTAGAATAGATTGCATGATTGAAATTGTTTTCATATGTGTTTTGTTAGATGTCAGATCTTGGACAAGGGCCAGGCAAAGGCCAGAGAGTGAAAGTAGTGAAAGTAGACTCTGGGGGGAGAGGGATCCAATGTCATTTGGAGAAGAAATGAATAATTTTTCTTCTTCTTCATTTTATTTTTAAAGGTTTGCACAAGAAAAAGTGAGTTGCATCACTTTGATGACAAAGGAAAGAACACCAGATACAAGTACCTGAGCTGCAGCTGTCTGCCATCCTTCACAAGGCTTTGTTGGTCTGAATTTCAGTTTTCCTTCCTGAAATAATCAGTGATTGTTCCTGCCTCCTCTCTGTGTGCTGCCTGGTAAACAACGTGGAGGAAATGAAAACCTTGTCTTTGAGCAGAAATGGACTGAGGCATGACTGGATGCATATAAAATATTGTTCTCCAATTAACCTGCTGAAGCTGGACTGGGGATCTTTTTCTGTCTTCAGTTTTAGGAATCTGTGAAGGAAAAGTTACCTCCTACTCGTGTGACTGCTGTGCAAATCAAGTGGAGACATTATTGTGGCCAATATTTTTTGGAAAGACGCTTGTCATCATTGCTGTGAGGAATTCAAGCACACTTACCCTTTTATGGGACAATAAGGGCACAAAGATCCAAATGCATAGACTACAAATAACTCCAGAATCTGTTACTTTTTATTTATTGAGCTCTTTATTTAGTAGAACATTAAGCCTCTGACTAATGTAAATTAAAATGCTATCTCAAAAATCATGAATAAAATACAAACTTGACAACAAGTGCAAGCAACCTGCCTTCAATCTTGACCTCCTTGTGGTACCAAGCATCTGTGAATACTGTTGCCTGCCACAAATCACAACGCTTCTGTGTCTCTCATGAGTTCAAGGGAGATAAGAAGTAGCTTCTAGCTTACTAGAGTCCCCCTTTTCCCTGAAAGGAATGACTGCAGGACTAGACAAACCCTGGGGCTGGTGCTGGGGCATAGCAGCTAAGTCTGCCACCAGTGGTGCTGGTGTCTACCTCTAAAACGGCTCACTGCAGAGGAGGGGCTTGCACTCAGATGGGAGACCTCGAAAGAAGCTCCTGGCTTCTGAACAGCCCAACCCTGATCATTGCAGCCATTTGGGCAGTGAACCCTTGGATGGAAGGTCTCTTTTGTCTATTTCTCTCTCCCTTTGTCTGCAACTGTCCCTTTCAAATCATCACTCAACTGAAAAAAAATAAAGAAAAGAAAAAAAAATGGAGTTCCTGATACCAAGGCTGTTTTACGGAGTGAGGGAGATAGTGGTTTTTATGGAAGAAGCAGAGTTCTTATGAAAGTGATTGTGGACTATGAACATCTTGCAGGCTATAACCAAGTCTGATGGGTAATTTATACAACCCAAATGTTTATCGTGTTCCTGTTCTTTTCCTCCTTCCTTCTCTATTTCATCTATCTACCTATCTATCTTATCAGTATCTATCACCTGTCCATGTATACATCCTATCCTCTAACTATAAGGATCCTATTCAGATACACAGAGCAAATACTCACTCTACTTTGCACAGGAGATTCGACAATTTACAAGAGAATATATGTACATTGAATACTAGGAAAAGATGAACACCTAGTTAGAATAGAGAGAAAGGCTTTAATAGGATATTATTTTTGATGGTGTTGATCTTATTGGAACCTGGTGGCCGTTAGGTCTGAGGACTACCTAGAGCTATTTTAACCCATAGGATGTCAAAGTTGATATTATTTTCCCTGTGGAACCATTGAAGTGTACTGACCTGGAAATGAGCTTCCTTCCAGCACAAGCTTCTGCACAGCTCACTGTTGTCCCTGAAATCTCATAGCCTTTGCCACATTATACAAAATGGCACCTGATGTGCCACTGGCAGAGTTCTGGATCTGCTGGCCATTAGTTCTGGGGGTTACCTGGACCCATTTTGGGTGGAACCTGTAGTATGCCATGTCGGTGCAATGCACTAAGTCAGAGATGGGTTAGCTCCCAACCTAGTGCATGTGCAGTCTTGACTTGTAGCCTTTGTCTCCCTATATAAAATGATGCCCCATTCAGCTCTGGTGGAAGTCTGGGCTATGAAATATCCTTGTTCCCACACTGCCTCTTTGAGATCTGGTGCTGCTCTATCTTTGCTCCTGGCATAATCAAACAAATCATCAGGATGGCAGTTCTTTGCCTGGGTTCACCCTGCTGAGCTTCCGATGAACTTTCCTTCCCTCCTGGCTGCTGGTGGAGCTCTGGCTGCTAGGTGGATCTCAGATCAACACCTTGAATGTGGTTGTGTTAACTGGTCACTGCAACACCACACTGTTGCCTCCACTGCTTTCTTGGTCCATTGGTCTCGAGATGCCTTCCTGCCATTGGCCTATCCTCTTCTATTTCCTGGAATTACCCTCTGAGTTTCACCCTGGCTAATGATTCTTCATCTGCTTAAATGTGTCCTTACTCTATTTCACATTCTTAACTCACCCACACACATGAATTTAATGATGTTTAACTGTTAGCATGCTGCATATTTGTTCTATATTTAAACATTATATCCAATCATGTGATAAACACAATGGCCAACAATTTTGGGGTAGCAGCTAAGGATAAGATGTTGTCTTAAGTTTCACACACTCTTTCCCCTCGTTTTCATTTTTAAGCATTGAGACAAGGAAATTTATATTTTCCCTCTTTACAAATTAGGAAGTCCAGTTTAAGAAGTTTAAACAAGTTTCCTGAGGACACTTACCTCCTGAGTAGAACTGAAAGTCTGATTTAGCTTTTTATAAACTCCATGCCTCACATTCAATCTTTCATAAGGGTCTTACAGTTTAAGAGCTTAGAGATCTTTTCAGCCACATATAGGAAAGATGGGTTTGCACCTGAGGCTGATGCTACAATGATGTGCTAAGTTCCCCAGGGACTTATTTAGGGCTCAGGGAAACGCTCTGGTAGGGTCTCTGCTTCTTGGCATGGGCTTGCTCCACTCTCAACTTGCTTCCTCCTTGCAAACAGTCCCCCTATTGACTAGCACAAATGCGAGATTTAGTGTTTCTATTAGTCAATATCTGTCACTCTTTTGGACTTCACTGATAGAAATAATTTCATGGTTTTCTGGACAATCAGAGGAATTCAGTGTCTAGGTCAGCTGCCAGTGTTGCTTAAGTGGGTCATCACGTCTTCACAAACCTGAGCTAAAAACTGCACACTGGACAATTCTAGTTAGAGGTGTCATTACCTAGCGTACACCTCGGTCTGGTATAGGAAGCTATACTGTGATATAAGAACAACCCAGAAGAAGAAATAGCAGTACAGATTGTATGCTATTATGGTAGATGGACTGCTATCCTCAACAGAAAACATAATTATGTCAAGCATTGGGCAGAAACACAAGTGATGTTTTTAGCCCCCTTAGGACCTATCTTGAATTTATAACCTTTATATCTGGGTTATATTACCATAAAGTCTGCTGTGAATTATAGAAGATAGCTTCCTTGGGAATGCTGACATCGTTAGGATTAAAACTAATCCTCAAAACTAAGCCTCAAATCAAATTCACCAAAGTCACACCAAACTCAACAACACTTAGTACAAATTAAGAAGGTGAGGTAGATGGCTGTGCACTGACTGAAGCATGATGGGTAGTTGATTCTGTGCAGGCAAGTCGGTGTGGAGCTGAGAAGATGGAGGTTTGTAGGTGAGAGCAGTGGAGGCTCGCTGAAAAGCTGAAGAGGAAGGGTGAGACGGCGGGGGCAGGTTCTCCATTCTAGGATATTTATTCATGGATCTCCTCCCACCCAGTCTCCTGAAGTGTCTAGAAAACAGCACACTGGGAGCAAACCTGTGAACTCTCACTAGGGCAAGAAGGGACTTTTTGTTAACAGAATGGGGCCCCATTTCTGAATGTGTGCTGAAGAACACAGAACACATACTTCAGCTTGATACCATGACTCTTTCCTTCTGGATTCAGATTCTGATACTGTTTGCTATGTCCTTGCACGGCCTCTGTGATATTCCCACTTATCCTTTCCGCATCTCCTCACCTTCCTGTGTGTTCTCGCTGCTCCATCCTCCTGTAAGTTCACCACCCTCATCTCTGATTCCCACTCAGTTATTTTTCAACCACAATAAATGCCTTCTTGAAATCAAGGAGTTATGTATTACCTAGTTACTAGTTCTAGATTGTAATGCAAAAATATAATTCAGAAACGGTTGGGAATTATAAGGACCTATGGCATTCTCCTCCGTTTTGCATTTGTAGAATGTAACACCTGTAGTTAGATTTCTAACATTTCTGGAACATTGAAGGACGAGGTACTACGGTATTTGGCAGCAGCTTTCTTGCTGCACCCTTGCCTGGAAGGCAGAAGAGCAGCAGTGCAAGTTGTTGAACCCACTCCAACACCATCACATTTGTTGAATGTTTCCCAGCTGTGAATTCCGGGGCATGTACTCAAACAACAGCATTTAAGTAAAATTCAGTATTTTTGTTTTATTTTGATCTTTACTAAATTTCAAGTGCTAGTCCGTTCAAGGGCACAAATACCTTTAAGGCGCATTTTGGTTCTTGTGGTCCTTGCCTTGTGAGCAACTGTTACATTAACAGCTTTAAATTCTGTGAAGTTTTCAAATTGCTTGTTATGTGCTTTGGAATAACATTTCAGCAGTCTTCAGTGTTTGTTTTTCTTTTCAACTCTCTAGTCATGGCTCCTTTGTAACGCATGCAGCCTGCATTTAGCTTGAATATTTAGAAATTCCAGATGCCCAGGGACACCATCTGCATCCCCCTGTGATGATCTTTCAGTTCGGTGATTTGAATTCACCCTCGTTTCTCTTTTGCCTCATTTGGCAAGAAGGAGGTTGTTCTGATCGCTGGCAGTACATTGGATTTCTACTTTCTTCCTCAAAAACAGCATTCGATTGTGTGGGACGGGGTGAAGAGATCAGTGTAAGTTATAGGTTCTGAAAGTGATCCAACTGGGCTTTGGCATGTCTCTCAGCTCCGCGGTTCTACAGGTGCACACAATCCTGTGTTCGTAACATCTATGGTGGATGTTGGAGGACAGAGGACTCCAGCCATTTCAACAGGATTGGGTTTCTGTCAAAGAAACACTGATAACTTTTAAAGGGGACGGACTTTGGTCAGCAGAAACTTACAGATTCATTTAAGTGCAGAAATACAGACAAGCTTTTGGAAAATGTTAAAACTCTATCAGAATAGGTAAGTATTTTTCCAAGTCTCCATTGTATTACCAGAGAATTTCCATTTCATGGCTTATTCATTTGTATCAAACTTTAGCAAGTAGACAACTCTTACAAAGCATGAAGAGATGGATTTATCTGAGTTAAGGGAACAACAATGCAATTAATCATGCTGTTCCTTGCTGCCAACTTTGTCCCCTCAACAATACAGCAATAGATCTGCTGGAGGGGATAAGATCAGAGGTTTCACTGGCCACAAATTTTCCTCTGTTCAAGGGAAGCTTTAAGTGTCGGGTGGGAGAACTAAGTCCAGGGAAGAGAGACATGAATATATATTTGGGACTCAACGACACAGTGGAGAAGACTTTTCTTAAACTCTACTTGCTAGAAAATACCCAATAGCAACTTTACTTTGATTTTCTGTTTTATTAAAACAGTGACAATTAAAGAGAGAACATTACTTTAATTAAGTAATTGAATAAAATAGCGAACAGATGCACCCGGCTGCTGTGGACAGCCATCATCATTTATAATAGTGAACACTGCAAAGCCATCTGGATCCTTTTTCTATTCTTTTACCCAAATTGGTTTTGTTTTTGAGATGTCATTCCAAGAATTTCCACACCAGTCAGGCCACTGCTCTCAACGGGCTTTGCATGGAGAACAGTGTTCACATGACAGTGGATAAGTTTGCCTTAGACAATCATATTCCTCAGAAAGGACCACGTGACCTTTCGTCTGTTTTTGCTGTTGTTGTTTCCCTGCTAGCCTAGCGTAGTGACTAGCATGCTGGCATGATTTTAGGATATCATCTCATATTTAGTATTCATCAAGATTTGTTATCAAAATCTAAACTTTCTTTGTGCTTGATTAGTCCAGACCCAGAAATGGAAAGGAGATTTATGTGGCTGTATAAATTCCCCGCTTTTGAGGACTTCCCTTACGTTGAGCATACAACCATCAGTTGTGTTTGGTGCTTGTGGTGTCCGTGGGCAGGGAAATAGGTGCTCAGGTGGACTCTAAGTTCTGCTTGTGTTCCTCTGTGGAACTCCCCTCTCCCACTCTGCCATCCTATTTTGCATCTGTTCAGAATTAATTTTTTTTCCATTTAATCTTCTTATCTACAGAATGCACCATTTAAAATCAATTCTTTGTTTTCCTCTTATGACAATTCTAATACAGAAAATATTAATGGCCTTTAATCTAAAGGATGATTTATCTCATTAGTTAAGAAAGCATTTTCTATTATTCTGCAGGGGGAGTGAGTACAGGCTCTAATCATTTGAGCTGTGAATGGTAGATTACATCTCATGCTTAAGCCCTGATCTCAGTCCGACTTGGGATGCTTCCTTTTTACTTTTTCATGAAAAATACTCATTAAGGTAAAATGGTTTTCAAAATAGCTCACATAACAAGCCCAACTCTATACTAAAAGATATATTAAAAAAAGGTTTGGAAAGTTTGAGACTTAAAGATTTGACATGGAAATACAAAGAAAGCAGGGGTTGCTATAGTAATATCACAATTGAAACTCAAGATACAGATCATAAAATGAGAAAAGAAGCCTACCTTATTATTTAATGAATCTAATTCAATGAAGACAACATTTATAAATGTCTATGTGCCAAACTAGACAACATCCTTTTTTGTTTTTTGTTTTGTTTTGTTTTGTTTTCTGGTGTATATTTTATTTATATGCCTGGTAGGCATTTGGGTTGTGAGTTGGGAGATGAGGGCTCTTTAGCTCTCCTCTCTACCTTTCAAATCCAAGTTCATGGAAAAATTATAGTACTAAATGATGCACAATTTAAAAACTTTTTTTGTTTTTACTGAGATAAAAGGAGTTTCTAAGACTACTTTCCATAAACATGTTGAAGTCCTCTTGTATTTTTGCAAATGAAGCAGGACTCTGATTGTCTAGGAAATATTTAAAATAATTATTAATTTCTAGCACTAAAAGCTTGAGCAAATTTCATAGCTTTTCTGTTACCCCAGTTTTCTAATAAAATAGGGATAACATCAGTATATGCCAAGTGCTGTGATACATTTTAAATAAGTAAATGTTTGTGGAACATTTTGAATAGTGATTGAAGTATATAAAGTGATGTGAGCGTTTCTAAGGAAGTGTGTGAAAGGCACAGAGATTTATAGGCACAACAATTCTCAGGGCTGAGGTCTTGGACTTCCACCTGTGAACTGGCAATGGGGCTCCCATTGTCCAAACCTCTACCTCGTCTCACCTTCTGCACTTCTCTATTTTTTGTTCCTCTAGCCCTGCTGCAGTTTGTACACCCAGAATTCCTTTCACAGGCTGCAGCCTCCTGTGTCTGGTCATCACAATGTCTTCTGGAAGTCCCAGGACATTTCTGAGTGGTTTCTATCCTCTGTCGCACTACCCGGCTGACTCCTGCATCTGGTGTGGATCCTGAAACGGGTTATTCCTGGTTTGATCCGTATTTCCAGGGGACCCCATCTTACTCAGTTGAGTTTCCTGCAGGAGACTCCTGTGTTATCTATTACTGGTGAGAGGGACATGAGGACCAAGTAGGAAGCATCCTGAGCAGTTTTGGCAAAAAGAGCTACATAGAAAGATTTCTGTGGAACGACCTCACTCCTATGAAGCACCTGGGCCCTAGGATTTACACAGAATTGCTGTGGCTTCCAGGATGCTTAGAATTCAAGGCAGGGCTTACGAGAGCTAACTGCATGCTTCCGTTAAAGCCCCTGATTCAGTAAGGAGCAGGGAGAGCTCTTAGCTAATTCACCGGAGTAATAACCCAACCCGACTTCTTCATAAAGGAGGCCGGTATTAGTTAGAAGCCAAAACTGCGCACTAAAGGTTATCAAAAATTGAATTATGCACTAATGCGTTTCTTTTACTTTTTTAATTAGCTGGATTTAAAAACCCTAAGAAAATCATTAGCAATGTGGGCATGGCGAGAACAAAGACATATTGCTGTATTTGGTTAACATTTAATTGTGCTTAACCATTGATTGTGTCTAATGCACTTTTCTAATGCCTTGACTACAATGCATTTTCCCCCCATAAAAGTAGGCAGGAGTGCGGGGATAGCTTTGGGTTTGGAAAAAATAGTGGATCTGGAGAAGTGCTGTGGAAATAAATCATAATTTACACTTTGCAGAGTTTACCAGTGATGTAACTATGGGGAGATTTAAGTCAGAGTACGTTGATGAATACGTTGTTGAAACATATTGGAAGTTTTGTGTATGTACATCTCTGATGCAAATACCCTTTAGACGGTAGTTAGTGCACAATTATAAGCTCGAAGACATTTGAACTTTTATAAAAAAGCATTGAGCCTGGCTATCGCAATACAGTTGTCTTTATTTTATTTTGAAGGAAAAAAGGTCTTTGTTTTAAGGTTCAAGGTTGCCGCTTAGCTGTTGTATGACATTGGGAATTTGCTTAACAGGGTCCTGCCAGAGGTCCTTAAATATTGCATGTCTCATTTGGCATAAGAGAACTCACTGTGAACATACACCTGTGTGCCAGCTGTGGACCTAGGTTGGATGATCTCCAAGAATCAGAGGTCTCTCTGCTTTAGCGAGTGACGGGGCAGAGAACAGAGAGGGCAGAGGATAATTCAGTGGCTCCTGAATTGTCCAGCCACAGACAATTGTACAGGACAATTTCATTTCCAGCTATGGCATTACACTGGAAATAAAGTGAAAATCAAGGTTTATATCATTGAATCATAGGATATTACAACTTCTCAAGGAAGCCATGGAAATCCATTTGCAATATTGATTTTTCTTCTGGAAAGATTTCTCTAACTGGAATTCAGGAATCTTTTATTTTCTCAGATACTGTAACTCATGGGCCATCTAAAGGAGCCCCTGAGAAGCTCATGCATTGCTTCTAATGTTCACGTGGCTGAACACACGGCTCCTGGACCTGTGTTCTTTATGGCACCAAGGAGGGAAGAGCTGAGGAACAGAAAGAGAAGAGAAGCTGACTTCCGGGCTGTTCTTAGAGAGAGCAGGAAAGAGTTCTGGTCACCTTTGACATAGTTCCCCGGACTGACGTGTTCCAGGTTACATCCATCAGTCGAACTGCCACACACCAATCTTGTAATTCCTTTCCTAGTAGCAAAGCAGAAACATGCCTATTGTGGTGAATACATGAGAAAGAAAAGAGATAGTACAAAAGATGATTTTGGAGAGTTGGGCAATAACCAAATTTCCCAATGTGCTGGTGTTGTGCTAAAGAGCCTGGTCCTGGCATGAAGATGAAGGGTGACAGGAAACCCCAGAAACATGCCATCTATGTCACTGATGTGGCCTCCACAAAGTGGTCCCCAGCCTGGGGTGCCTCTTTCTATCTGTATCTTCTTTAAGAGGATTGTCTTATTTTAATTATGAGAATTATTCTGCTTTTTAAAGTCTTTTCCATTTGAGTTCCTCTCTATAGATTTGTTTAAAGCTTCATTATAAGTTATAATGTAAATTTTGCTTAGATTATAGCATTGTGAGGACTTAAGGAAGTTGTGTGGAGGGAGGCAGTGGGCTATCCTCCTACTTCACGAGCAGATACTTCATTCATTCTATTTTGTGGTTGGGTGCTCCTTGGAGGAGTTTAAGAAATACTTCCCTTAGGTACTCGTACCCACTCAAGATTCAATTTTTTGAAAGATTTATTTATTCTAATTGGAAAATCTGGTTTACAGAGTGACGGAGAGACAGAGAAAAAGGTCTCCTATCTACTGGCTTGCTCCCCAAATGACTGCAGTGGCCAAATATGAGGCTCTTTGGGTTTCCTACCCAGGGTCAGAGTCTTAAGGCATTGGCCATCCTCCATTGCTTTCCCAGGTCACCAGCATGGAACTGTATAGGAAGTGGAACATCTGAGATAGAAACCAGTGCCCATAAGTGATGCCTGCATCTGGAGGATTAGCCAATTGAGCCAGCGCACTGGCCCCAAGATTCCATTTTTAAAATTTACAATAGCCATGCAGCATTATTGGTTAGAGCACAGCAGTTAAATACAGGTACGCAACCTGTATTGATTAAACCAATGTGGCCAACACTTGCCCCGTTCAACCTTACTTTTAAGGATGATGCTTTGGGGCCCAGCGCGGTGGCGCAAGTGGTTAAAGGTCCTCGCCTAGCAGGCCCGGGATCCCATATGGGCGCCGGTTCTAATCCCGGCAGCCCTGCTTCCCTTCCAGCTCCCTGCCTGTGGCCTGGGAAAGCAGTCGAGGACAGCCCAAGGCTTTGGGAACCTGCACCCGCGTGGGAGACCCGAAAGAGGCTCCTGGCTTCGGATCGGCATAGTATCGGCCCGTTGCGCTCACTTGGGGAGTGAATCATCGGACGGAAGATCTTCCTCTCTGTCTCTCCTCTCTGTATATCCGCCTTTCCAATGAAAAAAATAATAAAAATAAATCTTTAAAAAAAAAAGAATGATGCTTTGGAGCTCCTTTCTTCTGTTTGATTAGAAGCGGTTAGTAGGTAATTGTGAGCTCCCATCACTCCACTATGTTGTATAATACTAGGACTGCATTTCTTACATTTAGCTTTTTATTTTTTAAAGATTTATTTATTTTTATTGCAAAATCAGATATATGTATATACATATACACACACACATATATATACACTCATATATATGTGAGGAGAGAGAGAGAGAGAAATATCTTCTGTCAGATGAGTCACTTCCCAAGTGACTGCAACAACCGGTGCTGAGCTGATCTGAAGCCAGGAACCAGGAGCTCTTCCATGTCTCCCAAGCAGATGCAGGGTCCCAAGGCTTTGGGTTGTTTTTGACTGCTTTCCCAGGTGACAAGCATGCAGATTGAGCGGAAGCGGGGCTGCCGGGATTAGATCCAGCACCCAAATGAGATCCCGGCACGTTCAAGATGAGGACTTTATCTGCTAGGCCATGGCACCAGGTCCTTACATTTAGCTTTAATTTGGTACTATTACCCAGCTTCAGTCTATTCTCACCTCCACTTCTCTCAGTCTTTATGAATTACTCTTCTGTGCTCACATTGATTTATTTTAGCTTCCATCTATCACAGAAAGCATGCAGTGCTTGCTTTTCTTTGTCTAGCTTATTTATTTTTAGCATGATATCCTCCAGTCACATCCATGTTGTGGCAAATGACAGGAATCCACTTTGTATATGGCTGGATAATGTTCAGCTGTGGATACATGCCACATTGATTTTTATCCATTCATAATAGACACCTCAGTCAATTCTGTATCTTGCTATTTTGAATAGGGCTGCAATGAACACAGTGGTACAGGTTATCACTTTGATGTATTTAATATCAAGGGTGGGATTACTGGAACATATGACAGTTCTATTTTTAGCATTTTTAGTATTATCTATATTATCTTCTGTACTGACTGCCTGAATTTACAATCCTATGAACATTGCGTAAGAGTCCCTTTTTCTTTACATCCTCTTCAGCAGATGCTACTTCTTGTCTTTTTCTTGTCTTTTTCACCCATTCTAACTGGGTGAAGTGATAGTACGGTGAGCTGTGAGATCTACAACAGAGAGAATGTGTGAGTCTGGAGAAGCAGCGGGTCTTCTTGGGAGTAAAAAGAATTATGGAAGAGCGCAGTGCTGAGTTTCCTGCCAATATATTTGACACAGAAATCAATTGTAGCAGAACCCCGAGGATGAAAATGGCTCCATAGGCTAAAGGTCAAGAGAGGATTCTTTGTAGAAATGGGGCATTGGCCAAATTTGGAAGACATCTCTCTCGGCAGGTTAGTGAGCTAAGAGAGGAAAACAAAGGGAGACTAAACAAACATGCTGCAGGCCGTGCAATCGTGTCTGGACAAGCACACAGATGTTCAGTGTATACGTGTGTGTGTGCTGAGCAAAGCTTCGTGAGAAGATGGGAGTCAACTTGACTTCAGCAACAGAGACTGGAAAAGAATTCATTCCTATTCCATTTCAGTACATTTTAAAAGGTAGAACAAGAGAGGGAAGTGGAAGAGATAAAGTTTTAAGGAACAGAAATAAACAGAGAGGCAAACAGGAAGATAAAGACAGGAACAGAGAGAAAAATGGATGTCATAGAAGAGGAGAAAGAAGCAGAGGGGAGACAAGGGTGAAAGTGGAGAGCATGTTTCCTTTTAAAGTTTCTAATGTCTGGGTTTAGCAATCAGAACCAGCAGCAGTGAAAGCTCTTCTCTAAAAGGAGTGAGAAAAGAAGTCCCATATCAAGAGGTAGGAGCACTTGGGCAAGCAAGAGGCAAAGCCACCTCGAATGAAGGATTTTCAGCCAGGCCTATGAACCAGTTCAGTGGAGTGTGACAAGTGCTTGAAAGCAAGGATAAAAATGCAGTATTAGAATTTCCACCAGTGTTTGAGGTGTTTTCATTTGGGTCTTATTTTTAAAGCACACAGAAAATTCAGCTCTCTCAATTCATCATCCTTCTCAGACCTCTCATGTGTGGGCTTTATTTCTACAAAATGCTAGAAACGTCAGTGGCAGGTCTAACGGAGAGCATGGGGCAGGCACAGAACTGAGACTATAGCACAGAGCCTCTTGCAATGGTGGGTAAGGGGGGTGTTGAATGTAGAGGGTCCCCCGCCCCCAGTATGGTGACCATCTCTTTAGACTGGCTGACTTCTGCCATCTGCTGTCCTGCCAAATAGGGAGCCACCAGGGGCTATATCAGAAGACATTCCCAGGAGCCCTCAGCCTGGCTCCTCCATGGCATTCCCACTGCCCTCCTGACACTAGTGAAAGCTCTGCTGGGAGGAATGCTTTCTTTGCTCAGCTGTGCATTGTTTAGGTCAAGGATCATTTTAAAGACCACTGCTATCTGAAGCTCTAGACCACAAGATAGCCAACCAGCACATACGCAGAGGACTTTCCAAGTAGGGGGCTCAGATATGGTTCTCTGAGGCTTAGGTAGTCTATCCTTTCCCTAAACAATCTCCAGGAAGTAGCAGGAGGTAGTGCTGGCCCTACTCACTGGCTTCTAGCTCCACATCACCTTTAATTGCAGAATCAATCTTAAAGACAAGTCAGATTAATATCTATTATTATCAAAGGCTATTTCCCAACCTTTATAAAAGCTGGCATAATCATTCGGGCTCCGTGAACTGGCAAAGTCTTTTATCCTACTTGCCTCAGTAGAAGTAGATTTATGGAGTCAACAGCATACCATCATCATGAATGATTTATGATAGGAATTTAACTTGGAAAAGATAGAAAATACCTGGGCTGGTGCTAAATCCTTTCCTTGCAAACACTCAGATCCCATATGAGTGCTGGTTTGTGTCTTGGCTGCTCCACTTCCCATCCAGCTCCCTGATTTTGGCCTGGGAAAGTAGTAGAAAGTGGCCCAAAGTCTTGGGACCCTGCATCTGTGTGGGAGATCCTGAGGAAGCTCCTGATTTCTGGCTTCAGATTAGCTTAGCTCTAGACATTGCGGCCACTTGGGGAGTAAACCAGTGGATGGAAGATCTTTCTCTCTGTCTTTTGTTCTTTCTGTAAATATGCCTTTCCAATAAAAATAAATAAATCTTTTTTGAAAAAGATAAATATTATGCCAAAAATTATGCTTTATACAAATTTCTTCTTTGCCACTGTTTCAAAGCATACCCACCAATGACAGTGCATATTTTCTAATATTCTTTCTTGTTGGAAAGGACAATTTCTTAATTAGGAAAACTACGGACACAATTACTCTTGTCAGGCAATTGGAGCTAAGTGTTAGCTTTTTTTCATGTCAACAATCAAAACCTGTTCTGTGTTCCTTTGCACGGAAGTCAACTAGATTGTATAAAAGTGTTTTATTTTTCTGTGTCTCATTAAAAACTACTATCAAATTTCATGCCTTTAAACATACGTCTTTTGCTCATGACTTTCTGGGTCATAAAGGGTCCATCTGGAAACTTGTCTCTGGCTTACCTGACATGCTGGATGGGTGTGGATGGATGATCTGCTTTCATGACAGCTTCTTTGCAATGGGTCCCCCTGCTCCAAGGCATCTCTCTCGACCTGACTTCTTCAGTCACCTCCTGCTGGCTTGAGTTTCTCACAGTGTGATAGTTTCGGGGCCATCGGATGCCTCTTACGGAGGCTTTGAAAAGAGGTCATCATTGTGTGATCATTTTAAGAGGAATTGTGCCAAGAGACCAAGGCAAAGGTTCCAAAGTTCTGCATGAGTTACCCTCATACAGAATGGCATCGTTTCTGTTGCACTACACCATTCACACACGGCAGCTCAATTTCTTCAGGAGGAGGCTGTAAAAAGAAGTGAATACATGGAAGCATGATCTATTGGAGAGTCGTATTGGAAACTAACTATAATAGAAATGATTGTCCATGGCATCCTTCCTTCCTTCTTTCCTTCCTTCCTTCTTTCCTTCCTTCCTTCTGTTCTCTTTCCTGCCATCCCCTGCGCCTTGAAATGACCAGGTTAAAATCTCACTGCTCGGGCCCGGCACGGTGGCGCAGTGGTTAAGGTGCTCGCCTTGCACACCCAGGATGCCATGTGGGTGCTGGTTCTAATCCTGGCGGCCCTGCTTCCCATCCAGCTCCCTGCCTGTGGCCTGGGAAGGCAGTCGAGGATGGCCTAAAGCTTTGGGACCCTGCACCCGTGTGGGAGACCCAGAGGAGGCTCCTGGCTTCGGATCGGCATAGCATTGGCTGTTGCTCTCACTTGGGGAGTGAATCATGGGACAGAAGATCTTCCTCTGTGTCTCTCCTCTCTGTATATCCGCCTTTCCAATAAAAAAAAAATCTCACTGGTCCCAGGAAACACTATCCCAAGGAAGCACAGGTACTCTTTGACATGAGGAATGGAGAGGATGTGAATTATCAAGTGTCTGCATTTTCCCAAATGAGTGATGCCTTGTGTCAGGGATCTCCCTGTGGCATACAGTCAGAGAACATAGCTTGTACAGGGAACCTGGAAATCTACTATGGGAAATAAGTATAAGATAAGATACCTGCAATTTTTCCAAGATGCCTTACAAGGCTGGCAACAAACTGGGCTTTGGAGTGGAATTAACTTAAATAAATCATAGGAAAGGCAACGACTGGTAGTAGAATTGATAAAGTAGAGTTGGAAGAGAGTAAGAATTAAACATGAAAGAAGCAAGGAATCATTATACATTGCAATTGGCTTGAGGCAAAGGAAAGTAATTCTACACTTTATAGTGGTAGTTCCAATTAAGCACTATTGATTCTAAGAAATGTTTATCAGCTCTCAACTTGTAAGTGGAGTTAAATCTTCCATGTTCAGTTGCTCATGGCATTGTCTATAGTAATTGAATTTCTAATATACAGGTCTGGGTCCTGATTCGCCACAAGCTTCTGCTGACCATCTCTTGCCAACCCAGAGCCTTGCATGATCTTGGCCATTTAACTAAGCACCCAACATGGAGTTCTATAATTATCCCAACTGATTACGAGTGTTGAGGTAACAATTCCTCACTATACCTCCTTCACTCGTTATCATTTTCTTACAAACACATACTTTCTTTTGCCCCTTACAGACCTTAATTCTGTAGGAGATATTTAATGAAAACTGAATGAAGAAATTGACTTCCTATGCAGTTGTGCGTTTACTTCAGAGGCAAACCCCAGACGTTACTGATTCATTTGCCATACCAATGTAAGCTCAAATGCGAATACCAAGGCTCTTTTAGATTTTTTAATATTACCTCTGCTGATGGCTACAACTTATCTAGATAAGCATTATCCAAAGTGCTTTCTGTAAAATGTAATTTTGTTGTAGTAGGCATACTGTGCACACCATTGAGAGATTCGAGTCACAATGGCACTTTACGTGCTTTGAGAAGACCCATGGTAAAGGTAGTCATCTGATTGGAAATTTCCCAAGTGTATTTGAATGTAGAAGAGCTTAAAAGAGACGGTACTTGCTTGATTTCCAAGGAAATTATGCTTTCTGGAATACATTGTAACAAATGGTACTCTACAGATCTGTCTAGTTTGTCTTCCCAAGTTTTGTTCATCTACCATGTTGGCTTGCTCTCCTCATATCCCGGTCCTTGCTTTTTTGCTTCTTAAAGAAATTGTGAGAACCAACACAAACACAACTCTTTGGGTAACTCAGCATTATTTGGGGTTGCAAAGGACCATAGAAATGTCAAATCCTGTCTTTAATTTTAGAATTGAGGAAAAAGTTGCAGATAAGTATATGCCCATTGAATATATTAATATAACAACCAAGATCAAAACCATAACTAGGGCTGAAACCCAGTTCTCCTAGTTCCTGGACAGAACATTGATCCCGTTCTCTTTATCCTGCACTCTTTCGGAAGTCCTTTCCTGGAGAGTCAGCATCTTGTACCTGCTGACTACCTTGAAATGTGGCAGGCGCAAAGGCTGGTGGACAGGATTATGATGTCCACAGGATATAATTAGTGATTTAAGGAGTTCAGTGCATGTCCTGCAAATGGAGCACATTGGCAACCGAAGCTCATTCTTTTGGCAAATATTGAATGTTGCCTCTGAAACTACTGACACAACACAGTGCTCAGTTGTTCCTCTTCGTGCCTTGGAATACAGCTATCTGGCTCCCACGAGCCAGGCAAAGCAGAGAGGGGAAAATTTTGCTTTTCTATGATTAAGCACCTTCTTGTAAAGCCTTCCCTGGAGCTACAATTTGTGGGGTACAGTTCAGTGTAGAATGACAATTTAACATGACTTCTTGTAAATGCTTGCATCAAATGCCCAGGGATGTGAAAATCCTAATGGGATGAGCCATGCTTCAAGAAACAAGCCCCTACCTCCGAGGCCAAGCTAACTGCTTTCTTTGGGGAAACCCGGTGTGGGTGGGCTCCTTCCAACAGGTCTGTTTGCTGAATGCTCTGTGGTCAGGATGAAGCTAGAGGCAGAAAGTGAGGCAACAGAAACAACTAGAATCCTTTTAAGAATTCCTGGATATAACAGACTTTTCCAAAGATGAGGTTCTTGTCAGAACATCAAGACTAAGGAGAATGCTATGGAAAAAAGTCATGAAAAAGATTTAAAGTTGATAAAAGGGAGAAGCAAGGGATTTGATATGGAGTCCCAAATACCTCACAAAGTAGTTACCTCCAAGGGGTTGGGAGCTCAAGGCCCTTTACTGAGTACTGCCTTGGTTGTCCGTGTATCATAATTCATTTCTGTACTGATGAGATGAGGACAATGAACAAACTACTTCCAGGGGAAGTTCAGTGTCCCATTGTCCACTTGGAGACCAGTGGAAGGGCTGACTCCACGGGTGTTATATCCCACACGTGTTCTCTTAGCAGTGTAAGAAGCCAGTCACCAACTGCCCTTAGTAGGCGCTGGTTCAGGGTCTCTACATTTTGGAACAGATCATCATACCTTTTAACACATAGATTGTCCGGAAGATGGCTCTTTCACTACAATTCAGGTTTCTTGTGTCTTAAGCAAGCACAGCAACACCTGCTAGTTAAATTCTCTAGCCGCTACTCCCTCTGCAGTACTTACCAAATCTGCATGTGCACCTGCATATGCACACACGCATAGCTGCACTTGGGTTGGGGGCTTAGCCCGAAATCGCAGCCTGTTGTTTCTCTGCTGAGCCTCAGAGGGAATGGGTTTTAGAGAGGAAAAATCAAACCTACCCAGAAGGAGGCATAGTGTTCACCACCCAGCTCTTCTTTGTTTAGGAAAGGGAGAACTGAGAAGGCAAGTATTTGGGATGCTTATCCATGTATGGTATTTGGGAAATGGACCTGGGGGAGACGTCCTTAGGTAATGGGTGGTATGGCCTTAGAAGGGAATTCTCAAGAGAGGGTCACCTAGGAAAACCTCAGTCTCAGTCACTCCTGCCTGCATCGTCAGGTCACCACACATGCCCATATCCGTGTCATGGAAATGCTCTGCCAACAAGACTGCCATCACCAGATTCTGAGCCAGTGAGACTGCCTGGTGTTGGTTTGTGAACCTCTGAAATTCTAGATGAGCTTAGTTATTTTTTTTTAAATAGCACTTTTGCAATGCCAGTTTTAATATACATTATAGTCAAAGGCTCTTTGTGGTCTTCACTTAATGCTGCCTTGCCTAAGGAGTAGAACAAATAAAAAGTAAAAAGACCACAGTTGAGCATAAATACAGGCAAGAGATATAAACACTAATCAAATAAAAAGATGTCCAATTTCATTCGCATCAAGTACATTTTATAATAGTTCCTCTCAACTTGTAGTCATGAAAAGCTGATGAATACCCATTATATCTAGAGAGTGAAAGGTAGAGATAGTGTTGCAACAAGGCAGCTAGCACCAAGCACCATCATTCCTACCCACTGGTATCATCATTACTATTGCTACAGCGTGCTCTGAATGGTTCTAGGAACTTTACTTACCAAGAGTCTACTATGACAGATGACAAGAACCTTGTGCAAAGCACTGAACTTACTGTGCAAAACACTGAATTTACAAGAGATTAAAAATTTTCCCAAGGTTATCCAGTGAGTTGGCACCAGAATCAGGATTCAAATCCAGATCTTTCTGGATATTCCTAGCAGGATCCATGCCTGCCACACCTACAGCAGGCAGAATAATCTTTGAAGGCACCAGCAGTTTTCCTCTTGACAAATTTCCCTGTTAAGCTGACACCATAGTGAAAAATATAATTTCTAACTATTTTTTAAACCGTTTACTTAAAACAGATGGTGGTGCCCTTTTCAAAGTGATACCTAGTGAGTATTCTTTACAAGGGTAGAAAATTGCTGGGCCCGGCACGATGGCGCAAGTGGTTAAGGTCCTTGCTTTGCATGCCCGGGATCCCATGTGGGCCCCGGTTCTAATCTCGGCAGCCCCGCTTCCCATCCAGCTCCCTGCCTGTGGCCTGGGAAGGCAGTCGAGGACAGCCCAAAGCTTTGGGACCCTGCACCCGCGTGGGAGACCCGGAAGAGGCTCCTGGCTTCGGATTGGCATAGCATTGGCCGTTGCGCTTACTTGGGGAGTGAATCATGGGACAGAAGATCTTCCTCTGTGTCTCTCCTCTCTGTATATCCACCTTTACAATAAAAACAAATCTTAAAAAAAAAAAAAAGGAAATTCCTGTGCCTTTCCAGGTGGACCATGAGGATTCGCCCCTTAAGGTTAGTTCAGAAAAAACCTTCTTGATTTCCTACAAGGGGTGGCCAAGCAAGCTGTAGGTGTGGCAGGCATGGGTAAATACCACGTATTTCTGCGAACAGAGAGGAGAATATTTACAATCGTATTCATAAAATATTTACCAGACTCTTATGTAATGTGTTGATAACAAACAGACTTCTGTTAACCTTGAGGTGATGAGCAATCCTATTAAACAGATGGGACCAATAACAAAATCCTGATTAAAGAAATGTTTTCTTCATGAGGGTGCTCGGCCAAAGCTGATTCTACTGCCAGGAGCACTGCACTCAAGGTGACAGTGAAATGGGTATCTCCTCCTTTTGCCTGCAGAGGAAGTTCTCTCCGATGCTGTGTCAAGGGGATATTTGGTAGCACTCATCCATTGTCTGCAAGTCCCATTGTCCAATTATTGAGCACAGACTTAGGGCTAAAGACTCTGCCCTTGCTTAGTTTGCCTTTCTCTGTGCATGTGATCCAAATGTGCACAGATTTCCTTATGGTTCTTCTGCAGCAAGCTGAGCTTCCTTTGCTCAAGTTGTATGGGTTGATATTCAATTCAGACTTTCTGAAAACTCGACATTGCTTTCCTTTTTCTGCACTGAGCAGCAAGGGGATTTATTTTTTCTTTCTTCTTAGTAATAATTCCTGGTAGTTTCATCCAATTGTGGATCTGCCTTGCTGAACTCTGTGTGCATTTCCATCTAGCCAGGGTTACATAAACACCACTGCAGGCAGATGGGCTGCTGCAGGTCCCTCCAGGAACGTCTTGGGAACTGGTGATTGCTAGTAGGAGCCATTTCCTGAAGAATCTCTGCCTCCATCCAGTTTCAGAAAAAGGGAGCAGAGATTTCAGTCAACGCTTCAGCTTGATTTCGTGTCCTGTCTGGGAACTCCCTGTGACCTTGGAGAAGTAAGGAACACTTTCCAGGTACTGCTTCTGTGATGTTTGAGCAGATCTGCTGTGAAGGGTCAGTTACAATGCACAGTCCAATGGTGAGTGTCAGACCATAGATGAACTAGTTGGCGTGGTGGTTGAGCTGACACCTGCACTTCATTTGATAGCATCTGGGGGCAGGTTCCACTATTCTTTGTATCCAGTTGGTTTAAGTAGTCAGGCCCATAGCGTTGGGCTTCAGGCATCAGCGTGGACTAGATCTGACTGTTATGGGCGTTTTGAGAATGGCCCCATTGATGGAAGATCTCTGTGTCTCTCCCTGTCTGTCTTCCAAATCAAATTAAATTGATGGTAGCAATAAATAAAACCATCAATTATTATCATGACCTGGCATGGTAGGCTGGACTATACGATATTTGAGACTTTGACTTTGCATAATGCTGACTTTCTTTTATCTTTGCAGGTTAAGAGGAAGCCATTTGTTCCAAGGAGCAAAGTCATAGGAAAAAGAGTCGGGGAGTGAGGAGACTTGGAATCCCACAACTCGCAGTGGGAGATTTGCAGCAGCATCCTGTGATGTGATTTTGTGATCCCTTTAGCTCCTGAAGTGGAGATGCTGAAAGAAAAATAGGTGGTAAGAATTGCAAACAATGCAGTAATACTGGTAGTTTAGTGACTTCCCAGACTCATCTTGCCTAAGTTTCATGTGCTACACCCACCTTACCCTTCAGACAGGATCCTCATGGCAAAGCCCCACAGGATTCCTCTCCTTATAGCAGCTTCTAGAGGCCCCAGGGAGCCAATGGCTGTGCTGGATTCCAGGTAGACCCGCTTTGAGGTCCATGCTCTGCCTGTACATGTCACTGCCTTTCCTTTGCATTTGTCCTTGAATCCAATCCCCTGCTGACGTTTGGGATCCAAGGCTCTCGTGGGTTGTTCTGTCACTGAGGATATTTGAATGATATTTAAAATATGTTTTCTGCTGTGCCCCAACACGTGACAATCTCTTAGAGAATGCTGTCCCTGAGAGGTACAATCTTAAGTGATGCACAATCCCTAAGTGCTTACCTAGGTGCCAGTGGGTATTTCATAGTTCGAGTTTCCAGGCAGCAGTGGGCGTTTGAATATAGCATTGACTCCAGAATTGCCCTACCCTAAAGAGAGGAGGTATATCCTAAATAGGAAACCATTAATTCACTACCCACTGATTTGAAATCTGCAATCACTCTTGTTCAATTTGTAAGGAACAGATTTGCCTACCAAATTAGTAGCTTACAAAATTGCCAAGGTTTCTTTATCTACTCAGGGAAACTGGCTTTTCAAACGGGAACTTCTTTGTAGTGGTTTATTGAGGCATTGCTCCTAAGGAGCTTTATACAATTCTCACGTTTCTTTGAATCTTACCATAATGTAGACATTCTACATTTAGCCTGTCTTTCATTAGCTTATATTACTGAGGCTCAGGAACATATTAAAAGATCTGTTTAACAGCAGGAAAAGCTGCCTCATCTCCTATATTCTTATGTTCCTCATCAGTCTCCTAGATCAGGATGAGATAGGTAACTTTACCACTTAATTTTTGAGAAATTGATTGAAATACATTGCCTCTATGTAACCAGTATAAAAGTAATTGAAAGGTAAGAGTTTGGTATAATTAGAAGGTACTTTCTCTCCCTACTGTCCCACATGGAAGGATGGAAGGGTAACTCAAGGTCCCCTTCTGAGCTCCGCCATGCATTTCTCTTTGTAAACACAGCTGCACATTGTTACTGCCTTAGCATTGACCACAGGATGGCAGGATCCTGGGATCTAACTGTATAGTTAAGGAATGCATGGTACTCAGGCAGGCCTTGAATATAAAACTAAAGTTTGTGTCCTAGCAGGCACTTCCATTCATTCGTTGAAAACCTAATCTGCCATGTGAAGGTACTTTGAGATGGGGCTCTGATGGAGATAATGAGGTCGTGAGGGTGAAGCCCTCATGGTGGGCTTAGTGTCTCCATAACAAGAGCTGAAGGACAGTTGGATTTTTCTCTGTCTTTCCTCCACTCAGGGAGACAGCAGAGTAGCTGCCTACAAGCTTGAACCTAGGCCCTCACCAGGCACTGGGTGTGCCAGCATGTTCATCTTGGACTTTCCAGCCTCCAAAATGTGAGAAATGCCATATCCAAGACATTTAATCTATGGTATTTTTGTTTTAACATCTCAAGCTGAGAGAGACATGCTGACTTTAGTTTTCCTCGATTCTATTTGGGACATATCAGATGTCATTCCGGAAAACATTCGGTGATAGTTCTTCTACTTATTCTAGGTGGTAGTTCTCTCTGCCACCTCTGCATGCATGCCTGCTTGATCTCTGTTTAGTCTGGTAGGTGGAGAGCCCTTTCTCATTGAAGATTCTGGCTCCTCTCAGCAGCTCTGAGTCACATTTTCTTCTCCCTTATCCATGCACTGGTCCTTGGTAGAAATCTGTAAACGTAATATAGAAAGTCGCAGAGGTTCAGGCTGTTCCTTGGGAGATGCTAGAAGGTGCTTAGTGGTCTCTAAGTTGATCAAACTTTGTGCTTTCCACATTTACAGCAGACCCACTGCTCACAGATCATTGTCAGTGTTCTGTAGCATGCATTGAAAAGCATGCAACTAAAATTAAAGCATCTGTACAAGATAGTTATTTGGTAAGTTAGTCAACACATGATTCCTTCGTTTTTGGTTTCTGGGCACCAGTGACCGAGAGGTGAGCATCTTGGATTGTAAGCAGATCATGTTCTATTGGAGAGATAGAGGTAATATGATGTAGACACAGATAAAAAATGAATAAGGCTACTTCAGATACTCTTAGGGGCTGGGAAGAAAATGAATAGGGAATTTGACATTGAGTTGAGAGTGACAGGTGAGGTCAAGCCTTGGAGCCTGTGACCACGTGTCTCCAACGGAGCAGGTGCAACAACTCAGCGATGGAAGTTATGTCAGCACGTGGGTGGGGCAGGACTCAAGCCCAGGTCTTTGGAGCACACTTGGCTTTGCCAATTGCAGAAAGAGAACGTTTACTTCTCAGACTGCGATAGGGTGGCCTGATGAGAATGGTGCTAATCTCTCGGGCTCTCTCTCTGGTCTCTGCTCCTGTGTCTTAACAAGGAAAATTTTCTTATGGTGTTTCTTTATCTGACTCTTTAATGAACAATTTGTCAGTTAGTTCACTTTACCAAAATGTAGTTTGCAAATGAAATTCTACCACTTGCAGCAAAATAGATGCAACTGAAGGCATCATGCTGCAGTGAAATCAACTGGACATGGAAAGATAAACACAGCATGTTCTCCCTGTTCTCCCTTACTTTATCCAAAATAAAAAAAAGTAAAAAAAAAAAAACCTGAAAAGGAAATGTCTGTACGACTGTTGCTGTAAACATTTTTCTATCAATTTATTTATTCCAGTAGAAGGAACAGATTCCATGTTTTCATAATTACAAAATATAAGGTGCTTCTCACACTGACTCTCTCCCATCCCTTCCCTCCTTTGTTATTTTCTATCATTTTTTTGTGATGATATACTTGTAATTGACATTATAATCAAAAGCCTGAGGCCCCTAAATAAAGAATTCCGAGTAGTAGCTAGAAAAGAGTTCCATCTTTCGGGGGTTAGACAAAGGATGTAAAGAATTGAATCTCAATGTTTCAATTTCACTCACATACATTACTTTTTTTTTCTTAGTGTTTACCTATTAGTTACTACACATCATAGAAAATATGATATTTGCCTTTTGGGGGAATGATTTATTTCACTACGTATAGGTTTGTTGAGCCTTTTTTGATTACTTTGTCAAAGAAATAACTAAGAATTGGTAGCTTTCATGATCTATGATTTGCAAAATTTACAATGAATTGGTGACATGTTCATCTTTCCAGTCGATCATTCTTTCTTATTGCAGCCCTGGCCTACACTTCCACTGAGTCACAGTTTTACTTTTCATTTATTGAACTCTTTCTTTGCTTGAGCATTAAACCCTTGACTATAATGTAAGTTAAAACTGTTATCTCAATAACTAGATGACAGAAAAATATAGAGAGAGGGAGGGAATACTTTGTTATAATAAAATTATATCTATGAACTGCCTTGAATATGTTAAAAACTAAAGAGCTAAAAATAAATAAAACACATAATGTCTTCTGCTTAATTAATTCTATTAAAATAAAAAAAAATCATTTGCATCATTATTAATTTTCATGCAGCGGGGAAAAATAGACATTTCCTATTAGCTATTGACCCTAAGTGAGCTTGGTGATAATGAGGAAGACACCTCATCTCAGCATTTTCTCCTCTTGTCCTATTCAGTGACCTGAGAATGCTGGCAATCAAAAATCATGTAATTAGCTAATTTGCACGTAAAATCTCTAGATATTTTGGAAATGTTTACAGACCATTTTCAGAAGTTAGTGTGAACTTTTAACCATCTCGGGCCAGTATTTATAAAATTTTATATTTCTGGTTTATTTAAAAGTGGTGTGTAGGAGGAGAATCAGAGTTGCTTTGTAATTTTGAAAAGAAACGCACACTAATCCGAGGATACCAAAAGGGCTCTTTGAAAGGCGCCCTGCACTTGCCTTTGTTTGCGCCTAATTACACACCTTCAAGGACACTTCCTGCAAGAATGAATGACTTTTGCTACTCCTTGAAATATTTGCCATCTTTGAGAAAATAGTGGTCACAGGCAAGAGTTCTTGCTTTGTACTTCAAACATTTTTTTACGAGTAAGAGAAATATAAAAATAAAACATTTGCAAAAGAAAGAAATGTAGTCTAAATCTTGCACAAATTTTTATTTTGTGCTTTTTCCTACTGAAGACCATTTTATGATTATAACTAGAACATGACAGGATTGGCCAGAATGTAGAAATAAATCATGTAGCTTTTTTTTTTTTTCTTCAAGTCTGTTAGTCTTTTTTGAAGCAGAACAGGAGAGGGTTCTAGGACTGTCTTTATTCTAGATACGGAGGGTATTTGTATGAGGGTCGGGAGGCATGCAAAGTCGCATGCTTTGGAACATGACTTCTCTCCTTCTCTCTCTCACTCAGATTCACCACCTCCTATGCACATTTCCACTGGCCTAGGCATTCCAGATGAGGTCCAAAATACATTAAAAACAATATATATGTATAATTTATATATAATAAGATATATAGAATCCAAACATGCATTTATTGGGATATCATAGTAATTCACTCATTTCAGTGAGCACATATTGCCACTACTTTGAGAAGATATGAATCAAACTTTGTTGGATGAAAGAAGAAAGTGGCAGGAGTTTTACTTGCATCCTAGCTCATTAATTATACCAGTGATGTAATCCTATTGTGAGAGTTAGAATTACTAACTTCAACAAAACAATTTTCAAAAAATTAAAAAAAAAGTGTTTGCTGCAGTTGCCTGGCAATGAAGCAATAAAGGCAGGTGTAAATTACACATGAAGAAGCTGCTAAGCAGATTAAGTGCTTGAATAATGGTCCCTGGAGAACGTTCCTGATAATTACTTTCAGTGCAGCCAGTGTAAGGTGCATTCAGGGCCACGCTCATCCCTACTCAGTCTCACATTGGATGGCAAAAGTGCTTTGCGGTTCAGATTTTGCACAGAATCTTTAATATTTGCTTTTTTCTTCATATTTTTATATATAACCTCACTAAGGGCCAAGGAAAAATGCAATACCAGGCAAAATTTGAAATTCAGAGAGTTGTCAAGATAAGAAAATTACTGGATTGAATCCATTTAACTTTCTTTTTTGAGATGCTCTAATTATAAGAGTGTTTAATATGAAAGCATGGGATTGATTGTGTGGCTTCTACCCGAAGATCAGTAAATTGAGTGTGTTTGGTTTTATAGTTAATGTCTTTGACTACTCTATTTCACATTTCTCCTGTCTTGAATTTTTTCCTCATGCATTCCTTCATTCCACAACCATATAACTAAAAGTTGTTCTGTTTTTATTACTATTTTACGTAATTTTAAAATAGCTGTTATTTGTTCTAAATGCAGAAAGATAAAGGCAGAAATCTATCTGCCAGTTCACGCCCAAGATTTCCGCAGCACCTAGGACTGAGTTAGGTCCAAAGCACGAACCAGAGGCCAGTTGCTCAGTCTGAGTCTCTTGTCTGAGCACCAATGATGCTTGAGCCATCAGCTACCACCGCCCTACGATGCACCTGTGCAGGAACCTGGAATGGAGAATGGAGCCAGACCTCAATCCCAAGAATGCCTGTGTAGGGTGTGGGCATCCTCGTTTGTGGCTTTATTGCTACCCCAAAGGCTCATCCCTCCAAAATAATACAACTTCTTGAATCAAATATGTCCCCTTTCTATAGCTGGGAAGACATACCTACCTGACCTGCAATCATTTGGGATCTCAACCAGAGTGAAGGGTCTCATCACACTGTCTTTGTCTTCTTTCAGATTGCTTTATGCCTATCTTAAAACAACAACATTAACAACAACAAAAACAAAAACCTACTGTTTCATGGTCTCTAAAAAGTAAGACAAATGAATAAAAGTCCCAAACATAGCTAACTTCAAGGAAAACTGAGAGAAAAATACCGTAAGCATCTGGCAGAGAGAAGATGCAAATTACTTAGAGTCATAATCTTGTTTTTCTAGAACTTACTAGGACTTCAGTGCTGCTCACTCCTCGAAGCCTCTATCTTCAGCAGCTGCAGTTTCAACCTGTACCCTCTCTGATGCTTTGGGTGGTTTTCTTGTTCCTGATATGGGCCATTGCAAATTTTTGAGGCCATTCTCAGTTGAGTCAAATCAATCACCGTAACTGAAGTTTTGGTCCATTTCAACTTGTTTTAGTAATTACCGAAACCTTTTTTCATATGCCATGGTCTTTTGTGGGCACAGGATTATAAAGATAAGCACAGAAGATAAACTCTATAAAGCACTTAATTTTTAGTGAAAATTACAATTAGAATTTTTTTTTTGCTCTAGGATAAATAAGAGAAATTCATTCAGAGTAACTTAAACACATAAAACTTCTGAAAAAAAAACCAACAAGCTTCAAGCTATAATCTAATCCATGTGCAGCTCTACCCAAGTGCAAAGCCAAGTCAACAGCATGTATTCATATCTTTACATCTCTGAGCTTGTTTTTCCTGTGCTAGGGTTTATCTCTGACCCTGAACAGGTGGGCCTGAGGAGCGCCTGACTTTAATGGACCTTAAAGCTGGGACTTTGGAGAAAGAGAAATGCCTTTTGTTTCATAGAACTAGCAAAAATCAGACGAATGGTTGGATTTGAATCATGGGACTCCCAGGGAGGGATATGTTACTTGGACAAGTTCACGGATGGATTTGGCCTAACCTAGACCATGTGGAATAGGATTTCATTAACAGAATACACATCTTGTGCTGAAAGCTATCGACCCAGTTCCAGCAAGGGAAGTACATAGCGTGTCCTTATTCGTTGCAAAAAAAAAAAAAAAAATCCATGCCTCTAGGCCTACTACCGATATAGCTACACATGTGTTCCTGCACGAATAGCGTATCCTTCACACCTCTTCCACACACTCGTATACATAGTGAGTGTCATTTGTGAGGGATTTTATTTTTTATTGTTGACTCTCATCCAAGAAACATGCTGTGATGGTTAATTTTAGTTGTTAACTTGTCTTGGACCAAGGAGGCCTACATGGTTGGCATGACATAATTTGTGGGTGTGTCTGTGAGATTGTTTACAGAAGAGATGAGCATTAGTGAACTCGGAAGGCCGCGGTCCCAGTATGGGTGGGCCACCCAGTTGGCTGTAGGTCTGCCCAGAACAAAAAGGCAGAAGGATGAATCTTCTCTCCAGTGGAGCTGAGGCATCCACCGCCGTTCGTCCTGCAACACTGATGCACCCTGTCTTTGGGCCTTTGGACGTGGGCAGGAGTTAGCAGCATCACCCAGCCTGGTTCTCAGGCCTCTGGGGAAGCAGTGGCAGCAGCGGATTCCCGAATCTTATGCAGCTTTTCTGCATTATGTCAAAGGCCTTCTCAACCTCTGACTTGTGAGCCAGTTTAACATCCTCATAGATAGCCTACTTGCCCTGTGTCTTTTGCTTAGGCCCACTTTTTTTTTCCCCCTCTTTAAATAGAGTTAGTTTTCAATCTGTTAATTCAAAGGGTTCTAACTAAAAATCTGAATTTTCAAGTTCTACAGAAATTCACCCACTGAAGGGTGGTGGATTTTTTGGTGTTGTCATTCTGTGTTTCATGCTCCAAGTAGTGATTGAAACATAGAAGCAACTAAAAGAAATAATTACTAGAAGGAGTGTTGTGAGATGATTTGGAACGCAATTCTGCATATACAAGCACCACTGGAAAATGTAACTGTCTTCTACTTTGCCACTTTCCTAGTAAATTTACCTTGGATGTTGTGGGTTGAAACCTCAGTGCAACTTTCCAGAATCATTGGCCTAGATATCATAGTTTGATTATTCAGCTATGTTATGGAGACACCTGTCTGTTATTTTATTCTAGTTAATAGTGCTTTATATTTTCTACACTGTCATTAGGAAACATTTGGCAGCTTTTTAATGGATATTCTATTTTATCTATTTACTAACGAATAGACTAATAATGCTATTATGAAAGAATGTTTTATAAATTATCAGTAACTATTCTTAATGAGACAACTTGGGTGACTGTCTCATTATTTTCTATAGAACCATAAGACCTGTTTGTTAACAAATAATTTCAGAAGTTGGTGGGGGAAAGGGGTCTTTGGCACTCCCAGACTGGAAGGGTCAATTGCAGCAATCACCTGTGGTCGGCAGAGGGCAGTATGCAAGAAGCGTCGACTGCAGAGGTCCTTAGACTAGGGAATTTGTATCCGCTGTTCCTGTCTGACAATCATTTCCTAAGTCATTCTAAAGGCTGAGAGCTGCTATGATGCTAAGAAAGAAACATTTCTGTGCGGGGCTGCACAATGAGTAAGTGTTGCATGCTTGGGCTTATAGACAAAGGGCTAGCAGTAATAATACTTAAAAATAACTATTCAGCCACTCATGCTGGCAAAACCTTGATTGAGATGCTAATTTCTTAATGAATTTTATCACCAAATTATGAGAGCAGGACTTTTGTTCCTATGGTATAGATGAGGAAATGGAGTCTTGGACTAGCTTGGCCATTTGCTGAAGGCTGTACAAATAACAAACGTAGGAAGAGGAGGCTAACCACCAAGTCTGAACTCTGTCCACTAAGCCTTATTGCCACCCAAGGGGAAGTGAGAACTGGCTTTGCTGTAAGCTGTGTCCTGGAGGAAGGGACAATGAAGAGCCAGAATGTAGTCAAGAGGCATGTGGCCTCTGATCCTCTGCCAGCTGGCCAGAATGTACAATTAGGAGGTTCTGGGTCTTCTTTTCGTAGAGGTGGCATCTTTTACTTTTCATGACTGTGTTTGCCCATTCCTTGTCCATTGGCATCTCTCCTATTCCCTACTGTGCCACCAAGATACAAGTAAGAGGTGTGTGCCATATTCAGGGATGGGGTGTCGGGCTGGGTCTGGACTGGTGAACCCGGGGCAGTGAATGCTCATTTTCCCATGATGTTGTTTTGGTCTGGGGCTTTATCTTCACTTGGTTTTCAATTTCCTTGTTAGACAAGGAGTCTTTTGGAATACAGAAATCGTGCCCGCGTTTCTTGGGATGTCAAATACAGTGGCTTAAGCAAATAGATACTCCATTAATGTTTGGTGGGTGAAGGAACTGAGGTCACTCTTCGTGGGGAAGAGGGAAGCCAAGTTCCACGAGAGTGCTTTACTTTCCTTCTTTCCCATTAGCATCCTTCCAGTTGCATATCGGGCTACTCTTAGACCCCATCACTGCACGGGGAACCACACGAGTCCTCCGAGTGCCCCTAGGAATTTTAGCCTGTCTGGATTCCATACAATGTGACACATTCTTTTTGGACATTTTATGCTGCTTCAACTTCTCTGACCTGCTGACATCCAGTTAATTAGGGCATTGAGTCACTCAGCAATAATCTTCTTTTACATTTCTTTATAAAATAACACACACCTCCATTTCCTTTACCTTTTAAAATTATTTGCAGAAACGTATTGTACATATGGCTCCCTTAACTCTCATTTCCTTTTAAATTTTTTGGTAGAGAGAACTGGATTTTTTTAAAAGATTTATCCATTTTTTATTGGAAAGACAGATTTACAGACAGCAGTAGACAGAAAGATCCTTTGTTCATTCCCCACGTTCATTCCCCAAGTGGCTGAAACAGCCGGAGCAGAGCTGATCTGAAGTCAGGAGCCAGGAGCCAGGAGCCAGGAGCTTCTTTCAGGTCCTCCATGCAGGTGCAGGGTCCCAAGGCTTTGGGCCATCTTTCACTGCCCTCCCAGGTCACAAACAGGGAACTGGATGTGAATTGGAGCATCTGGGATACAAAATTGGTGTCCATATGGGATCTTGGTGCACGTAAGGTGAGGATTTAGTCACTAGGTTTTTTTGCCCTTTGAGAAACAGTTCTTTTGTCTAAGTTCAAGAAAGGAATATGGATCTAGAGTTTGTAATTTCCTTCCAGAGAAGGCCTGGAGCCTCAGGAGATATAGCTACATTTTCTCAAGGTGTCTGCCACCTCAAAACTTTGCACTTTTACTTATAGATAGGAATTAGATCATGAATAAAAGTTATACCTACTGTTGAAAATTATAGCTAGTATATTACAATGGTATTTCCATTTCGAATCTCAGATTTTTGCTGGAGGGGTATACATTTTTATCAATATCCTTGGTACATACAGCTTGATAGCCTCCAAACCTAGTATGTAAGATGTTTAAAGGAAACGTTTTCTGCAGCTGCGTTTTGCCATCTGATGTTAGATGCAGTTCTTATCATTCAGTTAGTTCATCGAAAGGCTAAGGTTCAGCACGTGCCATCCTGGGTCCTTAAAGCCAGCTAATGGCTAATTCCATTTTTAAACTTAGCTTTTGTATTTGCGATTTCCACCTTCATCATGGTTATTATAATTACTTCCTTACTGGATTCTTTGTCCTAATTCTCTTCAGTCATCAGTTTCCATTTTATAAGGAAAATCTAATCCTGATGCTTCCCTTCTCACAAGCTTGAAGGGATTTCCACATCTACGATGAATTTCAAGATGTTAATCCTCATCAAAAGTTTTGGCTATTAACTAACAACTTGTACACAGCAGGTGCTCACACAAGTAAAGGCGTCTTACAAATGACCTTTCCACCCTTATTCGGCATCATTCCTTACCCCGCAGATGTCACACCAAGCTTCTTGCTGGTTCTCATTTCTTTCCAGAGCTACTTAGCTTTATTTGGGAAATTGTTTCTTAAAACCACTCCCAAACTGCTAATACTTGATGAATTCCTTCCAGTTAAAGGTTAAGGTTTTTCTGGTCACCTTCCCCGGGACAAGTGAAATCAGCTGCAGAGTCAATTTCTTTATGGGAGAACTTGCCTTGTTGACATGATGATGTAATAAGCGCTCTGTGGGTTGAGGCTCCATGACCTTCATGTCAAATTGGAGCTTAAATGTTTCCGTCTGATGAAGACAGGATGGCGGGTTCTAGGGTCATTTGGAGTTGGATGAGGAGACTTAATGAGGAGCCTTCTGTATCAGGCTGACAATCTGGATCTCCCTGTTGACAATGAGTCATCAAACACTTCGAAGGTGCAGAGAGATGTAAGTGGAACTTAATTTTTGAAAGACAAGTTATGTGACTTTTCTGAAGACTAATAGCTAATAGGTATAAAGGAGAGCACGGATAATCTGCAATATTCCCAGGCCCAGAGACAGCAAACTTTTTCTATAAAGGGCCAGAGAGTAAATATTTTGTTTTTATGCATCACAGGTAGTCTATACTGCCATGATCCAGCTTTCTCATTGTAGCTTGAAAGCAGTTAAAAAAAAAAAAAAGCAAATGGCTGATTACCATTTGAGTTTATTTGGCCCAAGTGTCACGGTTAGACTCTCCCTGATACAGACAGTGAATGGAAAGGGCAGCCAGAATTATTGAAATGATGCAGATAAATGAGGGAAGAGACGGTGAAGCTCAGGCTGCTGATGGCTTTGGGGTGGTGCTACAATCCCTGGGCAAACAAAGACAGGGTAGGTTAGGCTTATTCCGCAGTAGCTGCGTGTTGGGTGCCTATGGCCATCCATGAGCAGGAGAACAGGTGTTCAGGCTGGCTCAAAGCGCTGCTTGTGCCTCCTTAGAACTCTCCGCCCCATCACTTTGCATCCTAATTTGTACCTGTTCACAATTAACTTATTTTTTTAAAAATTATTTCATCTTCCTACCTACAGAGTGGGCCATTTAAAATCAATTCATCGTTTTCCTCTTATGGCAATTCCAACACAGCAAATATTAATGGCTTTTAATCTTTTCTCATGAGTTAAGAAAGCATTTTCTATTGTTCTGTAGGGAAGGATTCAACCTTCCCTGGAAAAGTCTAAGTCTACTTTGGTTTGTAGCTAGGAAACCTTTCTGCTCTCTGTCTTTGCTCCTAATGTAATCTCTCTTCTTCCATCTCTTTGTTCTAATTTGTGAACTGTTCATGGGAATGCTTGACACCAGAGATACCTGTTCCTCTGGACAGGAGTAGATTCACCTGCTTCAACACCCCACTTATCAGCATTGATGGAGACCAGATTGCCTGGAGGTGCTTAGGCGTTATTTTACTAGACAGTATAGACTGCCATCCCCCAAGCAGAGCAAGTTTACCAGGGTTGGATTTCTAGTACTGGATTTCTCTCAGCAGCCACAAAGTGGCTCTGCACAGAGGAGGAAGTGATCAAGACACTTTCTGCATGCGTCCCTGGGTTTTGGACTATCATATGTCCTAGCAAAGAATCTTTGTTAAAAGCTAACGAATCCCCTGGTCTCTTAGCTCTGATGCTGAATTCTTATTTTTGACTGGTTTTTGGCTCTTAGAGTGCATCTGAAAGCACATCACAAAGTGGGGGATCAATACATCTAATACTCCACCATGATTTTCAATTCTGATTGCACATTAAAATCACCTCTGGGACTTTTAAGAAATGTCAATGAGCATTTCGATTGAATCCAGATCTCTAAGGGAAGACCTGGAGAGCTTGTGCTTTTCCAGATCACCCTCAATTCATTCTAGAATAAAATCAGGCTGATAAGCAACGCATTAGAGAGAAGATTTAATTTCTAATGGTTTAGAAAACGACAGGGAAGTAAAGAACCAGGAAAGAAGCTTCATCCTCCCGCATCAGGCGGTGGAGTGCTGATGTTGAACCAGGTAGCCACATGCCCTCTGGGCACACAACTTTAGCACGAAGAAAATCTGAAAAACAGCATTTACCGATATCTCTGAAAACTTCACTTCAGCTTCTTCACTACTGAGATTGCCTCTGCCAGATTCTTCTGGGTTTGCTGGTGTGAATGCACAAGAGGCTATTGGATCGTACGTGATTTTCTCCAGCTAATCTGGAAGCCCTTCAAAAGCTGTATGACAGACACCGAGAGCCCACATGCATCTGTCCTATGTACTAAAGGACATGGATGCCTTGAAATAATATATGAAAGTAGAACAGCAGCACATACGTATGGACTGGTTACAATGTCCCAGGCTATGGTTTAGAGAAATAATTTTTCTTACTTTGCAGTAGTGCCCAGTTTGGAAGACAGGAGTTGTGAGTAGCACTGGGAAGCTCATCTGCTTTGAGTGCAGTGTGTGGACAACTGGGCCAGCTGTGTGGCAGGCAGTGAGAGATGGAAGAAAGCAGATGAGGAGTGGCACAGAGATGTCTCCAGGGAAGGCGTGGTCCCATGTCGTGTGGCTCTCAGGGAAGAACTTTCCAGAGGAATGACAGGTTAACCAAAATGAGAAAATGTTGCCATCATTGCTAACATTTTGTGGATGCGATGTAAGAGGATATGGGAAAATCTTGCTTTCACTTAAGAAAATATTTTCTTTTCATCCTTGAAATTTCAAAAATGCATGGTTTTACTGTTTGCTCTATAAAGACAGTCATCCTGTGCAAATTACGTTGTATTTATAGAAATATATTTATTTCCATAAATAAAACCACTGCTCTCCAATGAATCATAACTCAGTATAGCTTTAAGTGCTTAAGGTTAGCTATAGAAAGCTCAACGATGTGGGAAATGTAAACACAATTTCTCATCATTCCTTGTTTAATTGCTAGATAACAAGTCTCAGGCAATGCTTAGGACCACTGCGGACAACGGAAATCCTAAAATAGACTCTTTCCTTTTGTCGGAGCCTGGATGGTAACCGGGAGGAACAGAGCCAGACAGCCTTGATAATCACAGGTTTGTGCTGAGACAAGTCCAGTAAATTCAGGTAAATGTGAGATGAAATTCTGGTTATTTTCTACTTGAGTAAGGAAGGAGGAGAAGAAATTCAATGAGTATTTAAGTAGCATGCGTTTCAGGTTTGGCTAGGTTGATGAGGAGGCATCAATATTTCAGGCTCATCCCCTGTCTCTTTGGGATTTAGCTGCATGTGAGGATCATATACTAATTTTTTGTTTTGTTTTCAGTATGATAAAATCCCTTTGTTACTGAAAAGCTAGCAGTCTATATCCTTCTAAGGACGAATCTATGCTTGAGACCAAGGTCTCACTTTGTTTTTTTTTCAAAAATATATTCATTTCAAAGAGAGAAGGAAAGAGAGAGTGAATAGCTGGAATCGGACCAGCATGGAACACGGAGCTCCATCGCTTATGTGGGTAGCAGGGGCCCAGAACACTGGACCACCTACCTTTGCTTTCTCAGCTGCATTGGCAGAAAGCTAGGTTGGAACTCGAGTGGCTGAGCCTGGAACCAGTGCTGCAGTGAGATGCTCATGTCCCAGACTGTGCATGATTACTGCACCACTGGCCACCAGAACCTGTTTTCATTAAATTCTTACATAGACTCTTTCTGTCCCATCTGTGTTTTCAGCTGATTATTTTGGGGTAGAGATTTATGGTTAGGTTTAACCCCTTTCTAATCATTCTCCTGTGTTATGCGTTGTTATTATTTTGGGGTGCTGTTTACAAAGTTTTCTGTTTATTTATACTCTGGGGATCGTGACCTTTGAATGTGAGAGTGAAAACTTCTGGCTCAAATATCACGGAGTGTGACTGGTCTGCACATAATGACTGAAGCAGCCCAACATGTGGCCAGGTTGAGTTTCCAATAGTGGTCGGCAGCCTTGCCTGGCTGTGTGTTTGAGAGGCAACTGGTCATGACTTGGGGGAGACGCTAGTGATTCTGGTGGTACATGAGGTATTTGCCCCCCAGGTTAGGCTGTAGCAATCAATTTATCTGAGAACAGACAGTAGTGTCAGGGCAGACTGACGGCAAGAGGCTGTGAGCAATCCCCACTGCTCTGAACAAGCCTGCCAGGGCACCAAAGTGTCATTTCTGCTTTTTTTTTTTTTTTTTGTATCACAGATGAAGTGGATTAAATCTGCCCTGCAGTGTTTGCAAAACCTGGATGCAATACCCAGGGACACCATTGCTGATGGCTCAATTCACATTACGAAGGACAGCTGGGCAGAAGAGCTAACGCCAAGGGAAGGGTGATCCCAACCTTGTCAAAGAAAGGATGTCAAGCACAATACTGAAAGGCAAATCTGGGCTTCATGCCCGGGAATGACTATGGTGGGTATCAGGGGTAATGGATACAAGGATGGATAAGGAGAAAAGTAATGGGAGAACACAGACATTTGGCACAAATGGAGATAGGACAGCCAAGTGGAACTAATCATGGGGTTGGGACTACTTGGCCTAGTTAAAAGGCATATAGCACAGAAGACCCGTAAGTAGACAGGGAGGAAGTGTACTCTTTTTCATTAGCTATTATCATCGGTGGCCTTCTGATAGGTGTGTATGGCACTATCTACAGTAAGAACTCCTAGCAAACCCAGAAGGAATTGTGAATTATAACTGCTCAATCAATGTAATTTGAAGTTGAGTGGACATTGGCAGATAGGAGAGGTTCATGGGATAATGTATGGGAAGCAAATATATAGATATGGAAAAGACAAAGGAACCTGAAAAAAATAAGCCACATTGGGTTTGAGGTTCTGTGGGAAAAGCATTGGTGAGGACACCTGGACCTAGCCTCAGGGGCAATGAGAGGTAAAGGATTGGTGGTGTCTTGTGGGTGTTCTTTGGCCATCTTCTTCAACTTGCCAATGTCCTGGCAGAATAGCACCCTTTTTACACTTCTGATGGAAATAGGCACTCTTGGGTGGGAAGTGAATTAATAAATAGAGCAATGAAGAAATAACTCAGGAATGTGAGTTTGAGAGCAGCGCTTACTTTTTGGAAGGGAGGGCATTCCTGGACCCAAAAGGAAAGAGGCCCAGGGTGCAGTATAGAAGGCGGACCAGGACCAGGGAGGAGATACGCTGATAGCTGTGGCTTCCCAACTCTGGTCAGCCAGGGAGAGGGTTACCTGAAAGAACTGGCAATCCATTCATCAGAATGGCAAGGAGGGCGGATGTCATACAGCTATCTGTATTAGAGACCGAAAGGCTTTTCTGGAAGCTGACTCACCCAGGTCACTAGGCATTCTGGAAACTAGGGGTAAGTGAGGCTTATCTAACAGGTGACACTGAAAAGAGGAAAATCTGAAGCTTAGGATGAGAGGAGAGAACTGGGGAACTGTATGTCTAAAAGTTGTCTTGTGAGTCTCACTCTGCTGTGACAGAAGATGGTAGCATTGAGGAATGGGACAGGTATTGGAGGATAGAGCAGAAATGGAAACAGGATGTTTCCAGACAAATTAGTAATAGAGGTGAGGATTGTAGCAAGGTTTAAGGCAAGTTCAGAGCGGTGGTCTACCCTACTGGCTTCACAAGAGTGCTTTTTGTGCTGCTCATGCTGACTATAATCAAGAAGAAAAGGAACTCCTAAAGTTATCAGACTGGCTGCAATGCTCTGGTCTTCAGTAAATGGAATCACTGAGGTGAGGTCCACATCTCGGCATCAGCATAGCAAGACTTGCTGGATTGTTGGGAATTAAAACACTGCTTGGGATGCCTTCATCCCACATTAGTCTCTGGGTTTTAAATTTTGGCTGCCTCAATCCAGCCTCCTGCTAATCTGCCCCTCTGGAGACAGCAGGCGATGGTACCAGGGCTTGTGTTTCTGTCACCCACGTGGAAGACCTGGAGTGCTTTCCAGGCACCCGGCTTGAGCCTGACCCACTGGCTCTTGTGAGCATCTGGGGAGCCAACCAGTATATGTAAGACCTCTTTTTCTGGTTTTCTCTTTCTCTCCTGCTCTTTGAATACTAATTTGCTAATGAATATTTTAATGCAATTAAGTAAAAATGTAAAAGGAATGGTTGGGGATAGTGATGGGAGGCATGCATGACCATGTCTATGTAGGTTCTATCCAGACACTTCCTCTGTAAACACTTCAGTTCCTTGTAGTTTTGCATCATGCTCCATTCTGAGATGTTTTCTTACACATAAAAGGAGATTATTGTTACCCTGGAAACCCTAGAGCCTCCAAATTTAGTGGTATACTTTTTGTGGTATCTCTTTAAACACTCTGATTACATCTAAATTCTATGGATGTGTGAGTCAGAATTGGCATAAGAAGTAACATTCATTAAATTGAATGGAATTTTTTTCTTGCTCAGAAAAAGGAATTTCTTTCTATGATGGAGTCTAATAGTACTGAGCCACACAGCTATTGAATCACAAACCCAAGGTGGCTGGAAAATGAAGCTATTATTTAGGAATTTGGTGCAATTTCTGTGCCAACCTGCAACGGCACAGTGGTCACAACTCTGGGGTCAGGTTGACAGAGTCCTAATTTGACTCTCACATACAGATAGCATGGCTTGAAACCTGGGCAAAAAACCTTGCTGAGTTTCTCCTTTCTCATCTCAAAATTGAAAATACTGTATTAATTTCACAGGCTGTTGTGGGTGAGCTGGTCTTTTGCACCCAGGCCCCCAGAAATAAAGGCAGATTCTCACTTTGGACATAGAACAAAGTGACTTCTCTGCTTTGATACCCATCAAATGTGAGGTCATGCTAAAACCTGGAAATAAAGAATAGAAATAAGAACCCATCAAGGGAGCTGCCAAGCAAATATACTTTTAGATAAAAGAGCAGAATACCCTGAATGCTGATAAGTGGAAGTCCAGATGAGGAGAGTGACCAGGTGAGACAGGGTAGGCACCGGACCTTGCTTTTTGCTTCCAAACTCTGGAGCTTTTCCCGCTATACCACAGCAAGAGCAGTTTGGCAAATAGGAAGGCTCTTGGTTAGGAATAAGTGATCACAAACTTCTCCTCTGAATTGAGTGCCTGCTTCCTGTGCGATGGTGATTAAGAGCATGGGCCTGTGAACTGAACGGCTGTGGTTTGACTGTTGGCTTCCACACTTACTAGAAGTGTGACTTTCCGTGAGTCAGTAACCTTTCCTGTGCTTTAGTGTTCTCTGTACAGTGGGGGTGATAATAGCACTTAGTAGTGGAGATCAAGCAAATTGCTATTATGTATGCATATTTATGCTTCACTTATATAACAGACTATTTGTAACTTCAGAAGAGCACTTGACATGCTGTATGTGTGTGGTATAGGAAATGTGCTGGTATTAATTCCATTGATCAAGACAATGGGATTCTATGTCCTAGTTTATGTCTATTGACCCAGAATAATCTTTCCCAAAGATTTATGAATTTATTTGAAAATCAGAATTATATAGAAGGAGAGAGGGAAAGAAAGTGATCTTCCAATTGTTGGTCCCACCCCCCAAAAGGTTGCTGTGGTCAGGGATGGTCCAGGCTAAAGCTAGGGGCCTGAAGATGCATTGGTGTCTACTAATAATGGCTGGGGTGTGAGAAGTTGGGCAATCCTCTATTGTCTTTTCAGGTACATTATTCTAGCCCCCAGAATAATTTCTTCACACTGTTGACTTTGACCTTAAAAAATGCATTAGCTTGGGCAATAAATTAAATGATCACCCTTTTTACAATGAAGGAAAGTTCCACTAGACAGCAAAGTAAGAATTCTAGCTCTGCCAGAAAGAATGGTAGAGTTACTCTTTTGTGTCTCAGATTTGTTTAGATTTTTAAAGATTTATTTTATTTTTATTGGAAAGTCAGTTATACAGAGAGGAGGAGAAAAAGAGAGGAAGATCTTCTGTCCATTGATTCATTGCCCAAGTGGCTGCAACAGATGAAGCTGAGCCAATTGGAAGCTAGGAGTTTGGAGCCTCTTCTGGGTCTCCCATGCGGGCGCTGGATCCCAAGGCTTTGGGCCATCCTCAACTGCTTTCCCAGGCCACAAACAGGGATCTGAATGGGAAATGGAGCTTCTGGGATTAGAACTGGAGCCCATATGGGATCCTGGCACATGCAAGATAAGGATTTTAGCTGATAGGCTACCGTGCTGGGCCTGTCTTAGTTTCTTTTTTTTTTTTTTTTTTTACATATTTGTTTATTGCATTTCCTTTTATAACAGCGTTTCATAGGCTCTGATGTTCCCCCTTTCCCTCCCCTTACCCTCCCCCCATGGTGGACTGCTCTACCTTACTGCAGTATTACAGTTCAAATCTAGTCTTGTTTCTTTCAATGCAAGCATGTGTCTTGCATAGTGTCCAGTATCTTATTGCCCAGCTGAATTCAGCAGTTTCTTGGGGAGACCAACTCTAGTCTGGAGATACAGCTGGCAGATTATCGTTCTGACCAATCAAATGCCATAACATAACATCAACAACAGTTTCCAACACTATGGGGTTAATTAACATTGTATTGAGTGACTGATAAGTTAGAATGCGAGTTCTTAACCGCATCCTGAGACTACTTCATTAACGTTTCAGTTATAGTTTGTATACAACTGGCTTCTATCTTCCTTAAATTGGCTATAGGATACCATTCAGCTATCTCATGTCTATTTTCAGTTTTTAGCAGTATATTGTGTTGAAGCATAATTTTTATTGAACTTGGCAGATTTTAGGATGGTCTAAACTGGCTTATACCTTTGTCTTAGTTTCTTAATCTTTCAAATGGACAGAGTTGAAATCTACCTGGAACTATTCAAACCAACTAAACCTATGAAGAAACAAATGTATATTTTATACATACATATATATATATATATATAAAATACACATTACATACACACATGTGTATGTATGCATATATATGTACACACACATATATTTATTTATATATCTTTAATTTTGAAGGGAAAACAAGCATGGCTGATTAATGGCATGAGAGTATGGAAATATGTTGTTCTTAGGAATTAAATATTTTAGTGGAAAAGACTTAACGCAGGGCTAGGTCAGAAAGTGGGGAAGGAAGAGTTATGGAGCTCAAGAAGAGTCAAGATTCGAGGGGTTCTTGAGAAAAGAAACATGATGGGATGAACATGGATTTGTGTTAAGCAGACCAGAGTTTTTATCCTGGTTGTATCATGAATGGAGTACTTGGAAAGCATGGCTTACTGTTGTTGAGTTTCTGGTTCTTGATTGGAGAGATGGAGATGAATAGACCCTGTAAGATCACTGGATGTGAATGGTGGAGCAGTGAAGAGTATCCGTGGATGACACATGGGAGTCCAGTCCCAGATAAGGGAAAGCACAGAGGATGCTGGAAGCCAGTGAGTAATGCCGCTTGCCAGAAACGAGGATTCATGTACAAGACAGTGGGAAGTTGTAACTTTAGACTCTGAGACTTTTCTTCAGAAGTTAGACAGTTCACTGAAGAACTGTCTAATGCTGTCTACAATTTTTGGATTTATGAGGTCATTTTCATAAAGCTGCAGTTACCAAAAATATTCTTTTTTTTTTTTCAAAAAGAAATTGTATTAGTATTTTGGGACCAGCACTGTAGCTCAACAGGGCGATCCTTCACCCACTAGTGCTGGCATCCCATTTGGGCCCTGGTTGTTCCTGTTCTGATCCAGCTTCCTGCTTATGGTCTGGAAAAGCAGCAAAGGATGGTCTAAGTCCTTGGGCCCCTGAACCCATTTGGGAAGCCCGGAGGAAGCTCTTGGGTCTTGGTCATTTGAAGAGAGAGCCAACAGATAGAAGATTTCTCTCTTTCTCCTTCTTTCTATAAATCTGCCTTTCAAATAAAGAAAAAAATCTTAAAAATGTATTAATATAATACAGCAAATTTCATGTATTTGAAAGACATAGTTCTAACAGCCATATTTCCCTCTTTTCTGCCATTCTTTTCTTTAAGCAATTTTTTTACAGAAACATAAATTCAGTCTACTCTGTAGTTACATGATTAATGCACCACTAACCATAATATTCAAAAGTTAAAAAGTGTGCACTTGTGTTGTCAACAAAAACTTTTATATATCCGACCGAAATAAGGAGAGGCAGGCTAAAAATAACTACTATAACTTTATACCTGAAGACCTCAAAGGTAAGAGAAAATCCTATTTTTAAAAAGATTTATTTACATATTTACATATGAAGGCAGAAAGAGGGAGCGAGAGAGAAAGAGAGAGAGATATCCTATTCATTGGCTTCCTAACCAAATGTGATAGCCAGGTTTGGTTCAGGCTGAAGCCATCAAAGTTGCTCATATGGATGACAGAGACCCAGCCTTTGGGCCATCACCATCTGCTTTTCAAGGCACATTAGCAGGGCTCAGAGGCAGAGAGCTCTGATAGGGGATGCTGGCATTGCAAGTGGAGATGGCCTATTGCTCCACAATATCCCCAGAAGTTAAAAGCCAAAAAGGATCTAATTGACTCATAGCTATAAATAACAGGATTGCAAAGCACATGTTCACCCCTCTTTTGGCTGGTGAATGAGCTGCTGGAATAGCTATACACAGGTCTTGCCATTTCCAGTGTATTGTTTTGTAGTCCTGTGTGTTTGTGTGTGACACAGAACCTCATTTGTAAATTGCTGAAAACATGGGCTTTGCATGACAGGATGGTTAGTAAGATCATGTCAGAAAGTGCATATGTAAGCACTTTATAACCAAAAAAGCATTATGCAATAAAATTCAAACAGACAATTCTAATTATAAAATTATTCATAGACTCTTGCTTCATTAACATGCTTACTGCTTTCTAAACCTCTGGGGAATTCCAGTGCCAGGTAATGAAGGCCAAATAATTAGGAGCGCTTTGGTCTATCATTTGCCATGGAATACTCACTGCCAAGCAACTCAGAGACTGAGACGCAAAGATTGTGAGGTGTAGGCCCTGCCTGCTGGAACTGCAGCCTGGTTGAAAGACCAAGACAGAATGTCTCATCTGAAAATGTAAGCATTCATCTGTAATGATTTGGCACTCAGCACAGTGCTCTTTCCTAGTGATGTACAAATGTATAGGGCATTGTGTTTGCATACAACGACCTTGCCACCTAATGGGAATTGCAGAGAACAAAGACATAGAGATCATGGCAAGCAGAGGGAAAGGACATGAGTCAAGTGGAAAATTCTGATCCAGACAGCATGGAGGTTCTGGGTTTGAGAAAGGATGCTCTCTCCAGAGAAATAGGGCTAGAAAAGAACTTAGCACAACCAGGAATCTTGGCAATATGTACATATATAATGTAAAAAATATATATTCTTATATAATTTGTATATATATTATACATTATAATAATAATCTATATAATATTATATTATATATTATATATTTTATATTATATAGATTTAGGTTCTTAGAGGAAAATGAGCAAAAGGCCCAGCATGGAACTGAAACATTGACAGTGGGAGTGTGTCTGATTGAAAGCATCACTTGACATTTTTGGTTTATTAGAACTCATGGTATTTCCTGGCTCCCTTCATACAACACCAACTTTAGTCTGCGCAGTAGACCTTGCTCCCAGGAACTGGGCTAACATCAGAAACAGAATGCTGTTACTATAGGGAATGAAATTTTATATGATGTTTTTGTAGGTTAGACAAAACTCTCTCTTTGATCACGTTTGAAGTAAGACTGAAATACCTCATCTTTACTCTTAGAGACTGTCGCCCTGGACAGCAAGATAGCACAGACTGCTTGGAAGCTGACTTTAGAAAGAACAATCTACTACAGACCAAAGTCCCCAGAGACAGTGAGCACACGGGCTGTCTCGCCTACTGGGACACATCTGAAGAGGCTGTGGTTTGGAACAACGGAGGGTGTCAACAGACATGGAAAGCTGTGCTGTGCTTATACTGCATTCATTTCTCAGCAGTGCTGTGGAGGTTTTGTTACAGTTATTCTAAAGCAATTTTATGAATGAGCATTTCCTGCCAATGATTTTTGTTTCGGTTGTCTATTGCTGAGTTACAGCATACTCCTAAACTGTTTAAAGATAATTATCTCTCTTAAAGATAATTTATTTATTTGAAAGGTAAGATAATAGAGAGTAGAGACGTTCAAAGAGAAAGGCCTTTCATCCACTTGTTCATTTCTTAAAAGGCTGACGAAGGCTGAAGCTGGGAGCCCAGAGCTGCCTCTGGGTTTCATATATGGACAGCACGTACGCGGGAGCTCAGTCATCTTTTTCTATTTTCCAAGGCTTGTTAACAGGGAACTGGGTTTGGAGTGGAGCAGCCAGAACCTGAACGCGTGCTCCATTATGCGATGTTGATATTGTAGGCTGCGGCTTAACACTTCTTGAGCCATAACACTGGCCTCCAAAGGAATTATCCTTGAAGATGATTTTCTGTCTCATGTTTCTGTGGACCAGCTATATTCCTGGAACTATTAAACATAGTAATACTGTAAGTGGTGTTCTTTGAATAATCTTATTTGGTGGGACAAGAAAATGGTGCTCCCTTCTGAAGATCTAGTTTTAATCTATTTTTAGCAGTCCATGAATCTCCTATGTCTGAATAACTGTATTTTCTTCAAGTGTGCTATGTATATGAAATTTTATTTTCGCTTTAAAATAGTCGGTCTCAATCCCAATAAACAAGCGAACTGTTTTAGCTTTGTTTCATCTTCGTCCTGGAAAAATGTGCTGAATCCTTTGCCCGGAGGATACTGTATATCAGGAACCTGCATATAGAAGAAGTCTGTTGAGTTGGAATGGGAAGAGATTGGGGTAGGACTGGGGAGGGGAATTGGGGGTTGCTGGACTGCCGGGCAAAAAGCATAGACAATCTAAGCACAGAAGAAGTGATGCCACCACAGCTCCACTGCAATTTGGTAGTGAGGCTTCAAGGAGGTTTTTTCACCTGTCTGAGTCTGCTGTGTACAGTGGGCTTCTTATAGTTAGAGAGCGTGTGAGGAAGGAATGTGTTGATTGACACAGTGCTGACCTGGGTCTACCATGTTCAAGTGATCCAGGGACGATTAAAAGTAGTGATCCAGGGACGATTGTTAGCAGTCAGAAGCAGGAAGTGGGGCATCAGAAAATGCCCACCTCTGTACAGGTGTGCCTTAAGCTGTCATCACTTGACTCTGTCTGTTGAAGTTCCCAGTGGGAAACCCCGTGCACAGAACTCCTTGTACTAATAGTGATAATGACTGCTTTAGCTGTATCAGTGCTGTCACTCACAGCACCCTTCAGATCACGGAAATGACACCTTCCAGAGTTTTAGCAGGAGCTGAAGTGCAGCCCAGCGAGCTTCGTGAGATCCCTGCTTAGGAGTTTTGGTGGGGGTGCAGGGTTGGAAATTTGCTTGTCATAAAATGGGAGTTGAGGACACACTGCTGCTTAGGAACTCAAGCCGAAGGGGCAGGATCAAGTCTGATGTCTTTTTTGTTCAAGCTTGTAATGGGCAAAACCGCAATCCACACCTGACTCTCTGTAACACCACTGCAGGGAAGTATTGGGCAGTGGCCTGTGAAGGGACGCAGTGTGTGGAGAATTCCTATTTCCCAAGATGATGGAGACAGGATAGACACTTCAAGGCAATGTTGTTCGGGGATGGGAGAGCTTAGTGACACGTCCCACCAATCAGAATCTGAGCTTTTCTGCAGGTGTGCTAATTTACGTGTCTCCCAGACAAATCTGTTTCCCTTTCACTCACAATACTCCGGACAAAGATATGTTTCCCGGGAGCTCCTGTCCACCACTCCAGACGCAGCGATAGCAAGCACGTGTGTGCATGTTCTGAGAGAGACAAACACGCGTGTATTACCTTCCTTAGGGTTTCTGAGGCTGCACAGAGTTCCAAAGACATTGAGGGAAGAGAGAGGGCAGGTGCTTCGTGCGAGGTTCAGGTTTCACCATGACATGATAGAATCCCATAAATTAGTGGTCCAAGAACTAGGAAGAGCAAATGACTCGTGCCTTAAGGTACAACCTGGCAAGTGCAACATGTTATTTACTGCACTGTGTGAAATTACAGTGTACACTGTATTATTTAATCAAAGCATCAGGATGCCCGGTTAGGTTTAGTAGAAGGGACATATGGGATCTCTTGATGTCAGGAGAACCAAGGTATTACCAAACACAATTACAGAGTATAAAACACATTTAAGGGTTTATAACCCTTCTAAATCTGCCATCGTATTGATTTTAATCTTAGTTCCACTGATTTACATTTTATAATGACTCTGCATTTGATGACATTTCTTTATTATCTAGTAACTGCATGCATCTTTCTTTGTATGCGTTTCTTGGATTGTCTACAGAGATAATCCTGTTTTCCTTGACTATGTGAGTGCTTTTTAATTTTTTAATACTTATTGCTTTAACTTTTTTTCTATTACTATTATTTTATGATACAGTTTCATATGCCCTGGGATTTCTCTTACTCCCTCCCCAAGTCTCCTTCCCCACCAGACTGAGTTCCTCTATATTATTACTACAGTATATTCTTCATAAACAGTCATATAGCATCATTGCAGGCTTTTATGTGTTATACTGTTTAATATCCTATCTCTGAATTGCAAGGCTGAATAAGTATTATAAGGAGAGAGTCTTTTTCCTTATCTTAGAAGAAGATGTATCCATTATTTCACCAAAATGATAATGTTTATGGTTTATATATATGTCTGTCAAATAAAAATACATTTTCTATTCTCAGTTGCTCGGTTTTCTTATGAATGAGTGTTGAATTCTGCCCAGTGTTTTGAGTTAGCATCCATTTTTGTTCTGTGATTCTTATTTAGTTTATCAATTGTAAACTACACTGAAGTTTTTAATTTTATGAGCATACATTATAATTCTCTCTCTAGGTATGTGGTAAACAGTGTATAATGTCCGAAGCCCAGTAATTAGCACCTTCATCATCTGAACCAGTTAACGTTTCTTTGTGGCAAGAACATCTCTAGGTATTTGGAATGCGCAGTGCATTGTTAGCTAGTTTATTCCTGCAACCTGTGATATCCTCTCTCTTGGCTAGTTTCGCCCCCAAATTTTTTTCTCAGCCTCTTGATAACTATTATTCTACTTTGAACATCTGTGGGATCAACTGTCTTGGATTGCACCCACTAGAGTGTGTTGTGTATGTCTTTCTGTGGTTGACTATTTCCTGTCATCCACAAACATGTATGCCATTACAAATCGCAGGATTATCTTACTTAATGGCTGAGCAGTATTCTATTGTACATGTACGCTATATTTTCTTTTTTTATTTTCATAGTAATGGGTACATGTGTTGATACTTTACCTTTGCCCTTGTGAACAGTGCTGTAATTGACATGGGAGTGCGTACATCTGGTTCATGTCCACACTTCATCTCCTCTGGCTATCTACCTGCTAGTGTAATTACTCAGTCACTGAGAGATATTTTCTGGTTTTCTAATAATTTATATATTATTTTACATATTGGCTGGACTAACTTACATTCTCCTCACAGTTTATAAGGATTCCATTTGTTCTGGTAGTTTCACACTGTGAAAACCAGAGTTTGAGAGAGAGAACTGAAAACTTCCCAGCAACTGGTTTACTACACAAATGGCCCAGGGGTCAGGACTGGTCAGGCTGAAGCTACGAGCCTAGAGCCTCTTAGATGGTTCCCCGTGGGTGACGAGGGTCCAAGCATCTAGATCATCTTCAGCTGCATCTCCCAGGCCATGAGCAGGAAATGGTTCAGGAGTGATGCAGTCAGGAGCTGAACTGGTACCCATACGGGATGCTGGCGTTGCAGGTGGTAGATTCACTTGTTACACCACAATATTGGTCCTCGAGTTGGTTTTTGAATATGGTTACATACAGGGATCTAGTTTTGTCCCACTGATTCTGCATAGTCAACATTCTGAACACCAGGTACTGAAGAAATCGTGTTCTTTTCATTGTGTGTTCTTGGATCCTTTATTGAAAATCAGTTGGCAGTAAATGCATAGATTTATTTTTGAGCCCTTTTATTGATTCATTTATCTCTTTTTTTTTAAAAAAAGATTTATTTATTTTTATTACAAAGTCAGATATACAGAGAGGAGGAGAGACAGAGAGGAAGATCTTCCGCCTGATGATTCACTCTCCAAGTGACCGCAAAGGCCAGTGCTGCGCCTATCTGAAGCCAGGAACCAGGAGCCTCTTACGGGTCTCCCACTTGGGTACAGGGTACCAAGGCTTTGGGCTGTCTTCAACTGCTTTCCCAGGCCACAAGCAGGGAGCTGGATGGGAAGTGGAGCTGCTGGGATTAGAACAAGCACCCATATGGGATCCTGGCGCGTTCAAGGCAAGGACTTCAGCTGCTAGGCCACGGCACCAGGTCCAGTTGATTCATTTCTTAAACGCTAAGCTAACATTGAGTTTCCGTTATAATGCTCTTGGGTTCATCATGTATCACTTTCTATATTAAACTCAATTTGCTAAAATTATATTATGAACTTTTGTATATTTTTTTGATGAGTGCTGCTAAAGAACTTTCTCTTCCTTCCTTCCCTCTTGTCTCCTCTTGTCAAGCTTTTTTACTTTTCCTCTTTTATGTCTTTGCTTCGGATACTGAAAGAAGTTGGGAAATGTCCCATCTCACACTGTTGAAAATCCCTTCTGTAGAATTGACAAAGCCTGGGGCATCAGGCGGATTGGACATGGAGCATCTGTATCTAAAATAGAAGATGGTATTTTGTAAAATTGTACTTATCCTTTTCCTATGCTGCTTTCCCACACTACACTGCACAAACCTTTCTATGAGATTAATAATTGCACTTGAAAAGTTTCAAGGAAAAATTAGATCACAGAGATTTCACTGTAAAAACTATCCTAATTTTAAAAATGTATTGTACAGAAATGTTGCTGTAACAAATAGCGGTTTGTATCTTAGTCATGGTATGCACAGATGCTCTTCCGTTTACCGCGGCTTATGTCTCAGTAAAGAAGAACATATGCTGTCAAAAAACACACTTACTACACATCAATTATTGACTGTTGCAGCTTTGCAATGAGTGCGCTGTATAGTAGTGATGGTTTTCCCCTAGGACCACAAGGCTTACCAGCGCCTGTGGCTCACTGCTGCCACCCAGCACAACAGGAGAGTATTGCACCACGTCGCACAGGTCAGAAAATACCAAAATTCAAGTTCAGGTACCGTTATACAGTGACAGAAAAATATGGTGCAATCATTATAAGTCAGGAACTGTCTATAACAGTCATGAGGGCACATTTTACTTCACAGGAAATGGAATTAGGGGCACGTGCTTTGCTCAGTGTCTAAGCTGACCCATGGAATGGCTGCAGCCACATCAGAGAGCCCTGGCCTGTGTCCCAGACCCATCTGTATTCCAGCTTCCTGCTAACGGGCACCTGGGAGGGAGCAGATCATGGCTCAAGCTTTGTATCCCCCCTTTTCCTACATCAGAGACTTGTACTGAGCTCTGGTCTCATCCTGGTCCCAGCTAAGGCTGTTGGTGGGCTTTTGGGAAAGAAACCAAAGGATGGAAGATTGAACTCTTTCTCTCTTCTTCTCTTTTTCTCCCTCTCCCAAAGGGTACAGAATATATTAATAACAGTGAATTATTGTTTATGATGCTATGCTTATATGCTACTATCAAAACCCACAGAATGGTTATCGTCAATGAGAGAGAGAGAAACTTCCATCCAGTAGTTCACTACTTAAGTCTCTCAGAATGGTTGTAGCAGCCAGATTTGGGTAAGGCAGATGTCAGCAGCCAGCAACACGGGAGGCAGTGGTTTAGGCTGTCTTCTGCTTCCTCTCCCAGAAGGAGGAAACTGGATCAGAAGCAGAGCCATCAGGACTTGATCTGGCACCTGGACATGGAATGCCAATACTGGGCCCTAATACTGTTTATATGCCCTTGAAAATGTTCAAATTCTATTCTATGCCAGTTATAGAGACAAATAGGCATCACTAAAATAAAATATCATGGAATATAACCAATAAGATTAAGATAGGAGTTCATTTCTGAGGCCAGTGGTAAGGCAACGGGTCTGGAGATGAGTTCATAAGAACCTCCACTACTGTTTTGTCGTTGTTTCTTTAAAAGTAATCTGATATGTGGATATGAAGCCAAAAAATGGGGAACAAGAAGGCTAATGCATATTTGGCACTTGCTCTGTGGCAGGTGCAATGCTGGAACAATACGACCTTGCTGTCCCCAGTGATCTGGCTGTGGAAATCATGCCTTTAACCTCTCTACTTCCCTGTTTTATGTGGAGGTTTGAGAGAGTTGGGCAACTGAGGCTCACGATGTTTTTTTTTTTTTGCTGTAGATTTCTGTATGTTGATAGTGTCTCATGAAAGAAAGCAAGTTCAAACATAAAGGTTAAAGGGTCAAAGAGATGTGCTTCACAGGCACTTTGGATTGAAATGTGGGCTGTTTTTCTTGAGCTCAGCTTCTGCTCCTGCCTCCTTTGCTGTGGCTTCACATAGTGGTGGCTCCCTTCCTCTCTCTCGCTACATCCTTGCTCTTTGTTCTTCACCAATCCTGCAGCTACTGAGCTGCAGAACACCCAGTGCACTCACAGAATGAATTGAAGCACAGAAAGATTCATTGTACAACATGACCTGGATGACTTTTAGACGTATGTCTTTCTTTCTGCACTCTACCTACGAGCCCCATGAAGCATCTTAAACCCCAAATCCACCAGCTTTGTTGCTTGTTTTTTTTTAAACGTTAAAAATATACTAGAAACTGGGTTTTTGATCTTTATTCCTGAACCTGTTTCTCCGTGAAAGACAGCATGACTCTCCAAGTTTGCATTGTCCTTCCCATTTTCTGTCTTAAAAAATGATATATTTTTTATTGCAAAGTCAGATATACAGAGAGGAGGAGCTTCCATCTGATGATTTACTCTCCAAGTGGCCAATAGCCAGAGTTGAGCCGATCTGAAGCTATCCCATGCGAGTGCAGGCTCCCAAAGCTTTGGGCCATCCTGAACTGCTTTACCAGGCCACAGGCAGGGAGCTGGATGGCAGGTGGGACTGCTGGGATTCAAACTTGAGCCTATGTGATCCTGACATGTGAAAGGCAAAGACTTTAGCTGCAAGGCTATAGCACCAGGCTCACGTCTTCTCTATTTAACATCTGTCTTACTACCATCATCACAATTCAGATTACTTTGGCTGTTCATCTGGCTGGTTGCTTTTGAGGCACCTCCCTTCCAATTTGCTCTTCATCCTGCAGATCGTATGCTGTTTGCACAATCTAATCACATCGTTTACATTCCCTCATCAGGCTAATTCATCCACACTCACAGCCTCAGTGACCACCTGCACACCACCATGTCCCCCAGCTGGAGGCATTTCCAAAGTTCATGGAATTCAAAGGTAAGTTTATTTTGGGAAAAAAAAACTGTTTTGAAATTCATACCTACAAAAGATCTTCAAAAATGCATATTATAAACCTGCATAGACTTCAACAATTTGTACCCAAATAAACTTGTTTCTTAATTCCATTTTCCATGAACCTTTACTATGTCCTTGTAAGCATCGTCAATATATGTCAGAGCTGCATTCCTCAAGGAGATTTCTGTTTAAATGTTCATCTAAATCTGAACTCAGTGTTTTCCTCAAATCTGGTCCAGGGTTAAAAAAATAATAATAAGTAGAGAAGTAAAGCAGAACTAATTGCAAAAGCCAGAACCCTGTCTCCTCAGGTCTGCCATGTCTTCTCTTCTTTCCTGTCTGCAAGGTACCAGCCACGTCCAAGCCATCATCATCTCACCCTCCGCACTTCAGCAAGAAAGAACTTTCCAGAAGCAAATAGTGTCATAGGTCACAACCTTCTGCCAGTTGCCCATTTTCCACACAATAAATGGCTAAACTCTTAAGAATGTTTCTTGTCTAATTTTAGTATTGTTTAACCCGGGCACAGGAAACTGCTTAACACATAAAGCATTTAAACGTTCAATGAGCATTTGAAGAATGAATTAATGAATACTTGATACTACTGTTTGCTTACTTACTATGTGATGGACATTGAGGTGACCACTCGGTCACTCCCTGTCCCCCTCAGGATAAAATGCGATTTGCTAACCATTAAAAGAAAGCTTTCTTCTTTGCAACCTGGACATAGTCCAGGATTCCAGCTCTGTTTCTCGATGCCTCTTACCTACTTTCCCTTCATTCTCTGTGTTCTCCAGTCACAGTAAGTTCCTGGCTCTTCCCGAGCACATCATCCTTCTTCCTCTTGAGCTTTGCAAACATTTCTGTCTGTAAATCACATTGCTCATTGGAAAATTATGCAAAATTACAGATTTTTTTATTTGAAAATGTGTATAAGTTCAGTGGATTTCATGCATTTCACATAATCTGTATAAAATTCTTCTTTTCAAAACAGGCCCCTCAGAACTCTGAAGCAGATTTTTAGGCCTCTTCCTGGAGACTCCACATTGCCCTGTTCTGACATTACCAGTTGGCACTCCAGGATCTCAATTAAACTTAAAGATTTACTTCCTAATTGCTGAACAGAAAATGTTCTTTAACCATAAGTTTGTGTCTCATTAATCTCTGGTTTCAGGGCAAATGTGGGTGCTGGTGAGCAGGTATCTCAAGAGTAAAACCTGAGCACCAAAGTGAAGGAGACTGCCGGCCAGCTTGTGGGTCCATATACAGATCATCTCGGGCTGTCAGACATCTTCATTGCTGAGTGTGCCTCTGCAGGGCCCAGAGACTATGTGCTGAGTCGGAGTGAGTAGCTCAGGTCATTTCACAGTCCTGACCCACTACAATGCATTCACAAACTTCCTTCTTTCCTTCCTTCCTTCCTTCCTTCCTTCCTTCCTTCCTTCCTTCCTTCCTTCCTTCCTTCCTTCCTTTTTTCCTTCCCTCCCATCCTTTCTCCTTCCCTCCTCCCTTCCTTTCTTCTCTCTCTCTCTCTCTCTTTTTGGAGGGGAGGTAGAGAGGGTGGGAAGCAAAGTTACAGCAAGTGAGAGACAGAGAGCAAGATCTTATATCTGATGTTTCTCCCCTATAATGGCCACAAAGCTGCCCCGGGGCTGTTCTGAATCCAGGAGCCAGGAACTTCCTTTGGGTCTCCCCGGTGGGTGCAGGAACTCAAGAACTTGGACCATCTTTCGTTTTTCCAGGGAGTGGAGCAACTGGGATAGAACCAATGCCTACACTGGGATGCTAGCACCATACCACAATGCTGGCTCCTGGATTCTCTAAATTGAAACAACTTCCTCTTCTGTAGGATTCTATACCAGGGTCACTGGGTAATCAGGGAATCCTGAAGTTTTTCTGGTGTAAGTCAGTAGTATGCTCACAATGGTTCCTATGTCCACCTTTTCAATCCACTCAATTTCCTTTTGCATTTCTGAACTCTAGCATACACACTGCACATTACATAGTTCCTATCAGTATTGCTTAATGAGCTGCTTACTTATCTAACCATGACTTCCTTGCAAAGCTGTCAACTTTAAGGCCTACAGTGTCAGTTTTCATGCAATCACCACAAATGCGAAAATAGGTTTAACCTAGGGATATGTGTGTAGTTTAAGAACTATATTATAGTTTTGGAGCGTTCCAAAGATGTTTAATATTCCAAAAGGATGATTCCTGAATGGTGGGATTCGGATGCAATGTCAAAGTGCTGAGGGATGCCTCGGAGTGCAATTTCTCTGAAGTAATGGTAAAGTCTAGCCCTGCCTAGGAGACTGGTCACATCAGCCCTAAAGATGTTTTCAAAATTAGGTAGAGTGGGAAGCATATTTCCATTAAAATGAACTCAAAATCAGGACTGTGAGGAGCTGTGAGCCCCCAGAGTTTACTTCGTTCCTTGTAATGAGTCTTATCAAATGCTGAGAAAAACAGTAGCCCAAGCCATTTCTTCCAGGTTTTTAGTTCTGTAATGAGAAAGTTTGTTTTGGAGCTTCCTGTTGTGTTCCTAAAGCTGCTTTAGATAGGCATCCTGGTTTGATAATTCCAGGTTCATTCTGATAAACCATCTGATTTCCTATCTGAGATGTTAGCTGTCAAAAACAAAACAAAACAAAACAAAACAAAACAAAACAAAACCTTTTACATGCTTAACTCCATCATAATATCTACTCCCTTGAGAACTCAAACGTTAACACTAGCTCTGGAGTGTTACAGTAGGCATCTGAGAAGCATAATGGGCTAGAATGCAAGGGGGAGAAGGTATTGCTACTTGACAGTGGTAGGTAATAAGCCAGTTAATATGCCGGCATTTATATTAGGGTTTACCTTAGAAATCTTTCAATATGATCAAGTAGAGAGATTAATCAGAATCAGGCTACAGAGTCAGTTGAGTCAGGATTCTATGATCATTCTGCAGCCTGTCACGATCTTCCTCTTCCCAAACATCTGAAATCCTTAGGGATGACACAGAAACAAACCTCCACGAAATGCATGCTCCATTCCACCTTTCCTATCCCATTTGCCATTTATTGGCCCCCAAAGTCAGGGTTGCTGTCCTTTGCCACCTATATCCTATTCACAAGGTGCATTAACTGCAACGTTCTCCATCTTGGCAGTCACTATACCTGCATGGTTCTCAGGGCAGAATCTGTCAGAGCAATTACAAAATGGCAACGAGGGTCCCAAGCAGTAGCCTAATGGTGAAAGTCCTCACCTAGCACATGCCAGGATCTCATTTGGGCACCTGTTCTAATTCCAGTGGCCCTGCCTTCCATCCAGATCCTTGCTTATGGTCTAGGAAAGCAGTTGAGGATGGCCCACAGCCTTGGGACCCGCATGGGACACCTGGAGGAGGTTCTGGGCTCCTGGCTTCAGATAGGCTCAACTCTGGCTGTTGTGGCTACTTGGAGAGTAGATCATCAAATGCAAGCTCTTTCTCTCTGTATCTCCTCCTCCCTGTATATCTGACTTTCCAATAAAAATAAATATTTTAAAAACCCCAAATTCCCCAAAACAGCAAGAAGCAAAAATGGCAATGGAAATGCTAACAAATACATGTATACATTGACAAACATATATATTCATTGTTTGAAGCTCAAATTGAACTGACATCTGATGTTTTACCTGGAAACCCTATCCAAGCTCCGTGAAAGGGGCTGTGGAGACTTCTGAAGCAAGTGGAAGGGATGCAGGTTGACATGTATGTCCCAACGGTTCCCAGGGGCAGATGTGAGCCTAGGTGCTGGCCAGGGATCAAGAGGAAGTTGAACAAGAAGAAACGTGGCAAGATTATCACTGAATTGACCAATATGTTAGGAGGCTTTGAATGGAAGAAATGGTATGGAAGAAAGCTCTGGTAATAGCTGTGACAACGGTCAGAAAGAGGCCCTGCCAGTTAGAGCTCTAAAGGAGCCTTACAGTGGTATATTTAACTATTACAAGTTGTACAAATGAAGCAAAACTGTTTGTGTAAAAAGATTTGCAGGGCTGTTCCTCCTTTCATAGTCATCTGTGTGGTAAGCTGTCTTCCTTGGTCAACTTTGTAATTTAGTAAACAGGATATTTATGGGAGAGAAGACGGGGGAACATTTTCCTGTGTGTCTAAATTTCCTCTTTTTATAAGGACACCAGCAGGTTGGAACAGGGCCCACCCTGTTGACCTAATTTTAACTTGATTGGCTTCAAACATGTTATGTTCAAATACAGTCACATTCTGAGTTCCCGGGGGCTTAACATATGGTATTTCAGTGGGGGAGAAATTTAATCTAATAAGAACATGATAATTCAGTGAAAGCTACCAGGGAGTATTGAAAAGAAAGACAATGTTATAAGGTGGAGTGTTTATTTCATCAATGCGTAATGTAGACATGCATAGAGAGTGTTTTAATTGAATGATCTCATATTTATTATAAATTCAACTGGTGATTGTTGATATGGGCCATCACTGTGAAATAAACATTTGCCCTGGTTGACCTATTGCTCATCTTTTCAAGTTTTGACCACACAATTTAGTCATAGTTCAAACTGCCTTTGAAAATGGATGATTTTGCCCCTAGCCCAAATGCTAATGAATATTCTTCAGAAAATCTCAGCTAATGCAAGTTGTCATTTCAGATTTCATAAGAAATCGCATGATAGAAAGAACAAAAGGAAAAAAATCTGTAAATACACCTAGCAGAAGTGGGTGTTCTGGTGCAGGGCTGGCATGCACGATTTCCATTTCAATATATCTTTGCGTAATGAAGAATGTTAGACATCTGTCAGTTATTCCTAATGGTATAATTATTTGGACCAATATGAAAATTGCTAACTTTAATTGTAGTAATTACACTTATCATTTATTATTATTACCATTTTTGTTTTGGTTCACAGAAGTGTTCATTCCTGTTGAATGAAGCTATGTGTGTGTGTGTGTGTGTGTGTGTGTGCGCGCATGTGGGCGTATGTTTGTCTTGATGGCAAGAGTCCCAAGATTCTAAATTCTGTGGAAATTCTATAAAGAAAGGCTTGGTGGTTAGAGGAGATATGGAGAGGGGTGGGTTGCTGATCTATGAGGGTTCTATAGGCAGAGAGCCGCAAACTCTGTAAGCTATAGGTGAGTATCTAGCCTCTTCGTTTTTCAGTAGCTCAATAAATACTTGTTGAGTACGTACAGAAGTGTATATCAAAACATTCCTGGACAATTGAATTAAAACATATTTCATTTCAATTGAAGTTGGAAACATGCATTTGATGGTAGGTTCAAAATCTATAAATATCCATATTATGAAAAAATTATGCATTGGTTTAAAAAATTCTACAGTATCAGTGCTGTGTTTTCTTTCTCCATTAACTTTTTTTTTTTTTTTTTTTTTTAAGATTTATTTTTATTATTTTTTCATTGGAAAGGCGGATATACAGAGAGGAGAGACAGAGAGGAAGATCTTCCGTCCGATGATTCACTCCCCAAGTGAGCGCAACGGGCCGATACTATGCCGATCCGAAGCCAGGAGCCTCTTCCGGGTCTCCCACGCGGGTGCAGGTTCCCAAAGCTTTGGGCCGTCCTCGACTGCTTTCCCAGGCCACAGGCAGGGAGCTGGAAGGGAAGCTGGGCTGCCGGGATTAGAACCAGCGCCCATATGGGATCCCGGGCGTGCTAGGTGAGGACCTTAACCACTTGCGCCACCGCGCCGGGCCCTTTCTCCATTAACTTTTACAAACACTTCGTTGTATGGTACACTGTTGAGTATTCAGTATTCAGTTATATAAAAGCATGATTTAGATGTTGGAAGAGATCCTTACACCTACAAAGTATCATTTAATTCATTTAGTTGGAAATATTTTTAGAACACCTATTGTGGCCCAGGCATTCAATTAGCTGCTGAGTGTTCAGTAGTGATGAGGCGAGAAATACTTTCCTCCATGTGAGACTTACATTGTGATGGGTGAGAAATGTTAAGCAAATAAACACTCTAGTGACTAGTTAGTTCTGTCTCATAACAAATGCCCTAGGGCGTTGGTTTCACATTGGGGATTCAGGAAAAGCTGGTTCTGAGGAATGGACATGGAGCAGAGACAGAGATATAAAAAACAGTAACAGGTGCCAGTGCAAGGACCGCCCCCAGGAGATGGTGGCAGTGTGTGTGATGGCCCAGAGAGCAGGAACACACCAAGGCAACATGCTCCAGCTGAGAGGGAGAGTGCTGCAAAGTAAGGCAGCACAGGTGGCCAAGGCCAGAGAACACGGGGTCCATGTAGTTCTTGAAGGATTTATGTTTTGCTCAAAGTGTAATTTAAATTAATGAACAGGTTTTCTTTTTTTAGTTAATGTATATGAAAAGAAAAATCTTCATGTTTTCATCTATTTATACAGCTTCAAAAAAGGAATGCTATTTCCCATTCTGCCTTCTCTTCCCTCCCTTGTGTTTGCCCTCCATTCCTCTTTCTTTTATTTTAATTTTTTTTTTAAAAAAAGGCTTATTTAATTTTATTGAAAAGGCAGATATACAGAGAGGAGGACAGAGAGGAAGATCTTCCGTCTGATGATTCACTCCCCAAGCAACTGAAATGGCCAGAGCTGAGCTGATATGAAGCCAGGAGCCAGAAGCCTCCTCCAGGTCTACCACTTGGGTGCAGGCTACCAAGGCTTTGGGCCGTCCTCTACTGCTTTCCCAGGCCAGAGGCAGGGAGCTAGAAGGCAATCAGGGCTGCTGGGATAGAACTGGCGCACATATGGGATCCTGGTGCATGCAAGGGGAGGAGTTTGGCTGTAATCTATCCATCTTTTAATTTTTATAACATAATCTTAATTTACTTCATAATCATAGGCTTAGTACCCACTAAATAAAAAATTTAGCAATAGTAGTAAATAGTAAAACCACTGTTACTCTAGAGTACAGATAAAAACTAAATAGTAATCAAATCTGACATGTTTTTTGTATTCTGTATATTACTTACTACAGTTAAGGAAAAGCATATGATAATTTTCTTTTAGAGACTGGCTTACTTCACTCAGCATAATGGTTTAGAGTTGATTACATTTTCTTTACAACGGACAGGATTTTAATCCATCATATCCAGATGTGAAGATAAAATATGGTATGTATCTGTAATTTCAAATCAAAGACGGACATTCAATGAAATTGTTAAATATATCTTGACAATAGGATGCTGGACTCTCTGCCATTGTCCATTCCTACATTGTCAAGATACACTTAAATAGCATAATGTTCATCTTATGACTACTTATGGAGGATCATACTATTGTAATATTATAGGGGAAATCAGTTGGGGGAGGACTTAGAGTTGGTGGAAGAGAAATTCCAGAGGCGATGGAACTGTATCATAGAATAATAGCATAAATTAATTTAAAAAGATTTAGCATTTCCATACACAGCTCTGTTTCCCTATTGATTGTACCTATATCAATGTAATGCATTTTTTTAGATTTTTAAAAAATTTATTATTATCATTTTATGATACAGTTCCATAGGCTCCTGGGATTTCCACTACCTCCTCCCCAAATCCCCTCCCCCCACCTGGTTCCTCTATATCATTACTAAAGTATAGTTCTTCATACACAGTCAGTCATATGTCCATCATCGCGGGCATGGACAATGGCAGAGAGTACAGCATTCTATTGTCAAGATAAACAGTTTCATTTTAAGTCCATCTTTGTCTGGAAGTAGAGATGCATACTACATTGTATCCTCACATCTGAATGTTAGTCTCCATTTCACAACTACTGTACTACCCCTTAAACAAAAAGTTACAATATAAAATAAATAAACAATAAAAAACAATAGGAAGCAAAATAGAAATTTACAGTGCCATGAAGTTAAATAACATGTTACTAGATATGACAGTCTCCATCACACAGCTATTATACATCCCCCTAAATGAAAGGCCATAAAACAAAATCCACATCAGGAAGAAAAAAGAAATTAACAGCACCATGAAGTTAAATAACATGCTACTGAAAGACTAATGTGCTGCTGAATGAAAAAATATCAAGAACCTTCTTGAAGAAAATGATGCTACTGCATAATCTATTAATTATTGAATAATTTAATCACAAGAAACTGTTTTGAAGAGATGAAACTAACAAAAACAAAAACATCAAAATCCATGAGATACAGTTTCTGCTGATTTTTGTTGGCGAAATAATCTCCTGTAGGCAACAAATAGATGGGTTTTGTTTTTTAATCCAGGCTACTAACCTATGACTTTTGATTGAGCTTAAGCCAATTACTTTCAGGGTTAATGTTATGGGTGGTAATTTGGTCCTGTCATTTTAGGAATGGGTTGTTCATTGGTTTAGTCTTCTGTTGTCTTTTTAGTGTGATGTTACTTGCATTTGTCTTTGGTTTTGATGGGTGCTATTCTTCTTCTCTGTCAAGAGAACATCTTGAAGTAACCTTTACAGGTTTGGAAGAGGCAACTTCTTTTAACTTCTGTTTACTCTGGAAGAATTTTATTTCATTTTCAAAGACAAAAGAAAGCTTTGCTGGATATGTTATCCTGGGCTGACATTTTTTTCTTTTAGAATCTGGAGTATGTCACTCCATTCTCTTCTTGACTGTAGAGTTTCCTATGTGGGGTCTCCTGTGAGTTGAATTGGCATTCCTTTGTATGTCAGTTGATGTTTTTTATGTGCATATTTAAGAAGATTTTCCTTGTGTTCAACTGAAGAAAGCTTGATGATCATGTGTCTTGGTTAACACTGTTGGGAGTTCTGTGACACTGCTGCATGTTGTTTCCCAATTCTTTCTCCAGATTAGGGAAATTTTCCCTTATTATTTCATTAAATATATCTGTAAAACTAGTTTCTCTATCTGCACCTTCTGGAACTCCCATAATTCTTCTATTTGGCCTCTTAATAGTGTCTTTCAATTCTTGAATACTTTTTGGGCCTGATCCAGCTCTGCTTCTGGCTTTTTATTTGCTTCTCCCTGGTGACAGGGACTATCTTCAAATTCTGAGATCCTTTCTTCTGCTTGCTTCATTCTATTTTGGAGAGTATCCACTGTACTTTCAATTGGCTCTACTGCTTTCTTAATTTCTGATATATCAGCTTTGATTTGCTTTATTGCTGCTATTTCTTGTATAACATCCTCCTTAAACTCTTTGAACTCTTGTATGTGTTCCTCATTGTTGATCAGAAGCTTTGTAATGAGTTTTCTGAATTCTGTGTCCCCCATTTGCTCAATGTTTTCCTCATTTGGGTTTTACTCTTTTGCAGGAGAGTTTTCAGTAATATTCATTGTGCCTTTGTTCTGCTATCCTTGGTCATTGTACTTCTGGTTAGTAGAGTCTTCTCCTTGGGGCAGTTTTCTAAGCTGTGTTACCCACAGGTCTACAATTCTATTTTACTTATTACAGTTGGTACACAACATTTTGCTTGCAACCAATTGTGACACAACCTCCAGTGAGTTCCAGGTCTGGGTTCTTATGGTTAGATTTCCACAAAGTACTCCGTAACCCCAACTCCTGGCTCACCACTCTCCACCTCCTGTGCTATCGTGCTAAGGTTGCACTGTTGTCTCTGCAGCCTTTCTCCCATTTCCGGTTGGAGCAGGTCCCAGGAATAGAGAGACGCCAGGTGTCCTATCTAGTTAAGTTATTGGTGGTGCTGATATTGCTGGAACCTGTTGGATGTTAGGTCTGGGTGCCACAAGGATCTATTTTGACCTGTACAATGCCACAGTCGGTATTATTTTCCTGTGGGATCAGTGCAATGCACTGAATTCAGTGAGTTTTCGTGAGCTCAGCACATGCAGAGTTCATTGTTGTTCCATGCAGTCCTAAACTTTTGCCACAGTGTGAAAATGGCTCTGGATATGCCCCTACAAGAGTCTTAATCTGCTAGCCATCAGGTCTGAGGGCTACCCAGACCTGTCTTGGGTGGAACCTGTAGAATGCCATATTGCTGTAGTTCACTGAGTCAGAAATGAATTCACTCCCAGCTCAGCATATGCTCAGTCCTTTCCCTTGCCTTTGCCTCATTATACAAAATGGTGCCCAATTAAACTCTAGGGGGCTGAATGGGTTGTGAAATCCACCCTGTTCTCGCATTGCCTGTCTGGGATCTGCTGTTCTGTCTCTGCTCCTGGTCAAATCAAACAGACCAGCAGGATGGACAGTTCCTTTTCTGGGTTTACCTTCCAATCTCCCAGTGAAAGTCCCTTTCCACCTGGTTCCTGGTGCATTTCTGGCTGTTGGTGGAGTTCAGATTGCTGTTAGCTGAATGCTGCTGGAGTATCAGTCACTGCAACACCACACCGCTCTTTTCACTGCTTTCCTGTGTCTGACAGTCTCCAGGTACCCCTCTGCTGTTTTTCTGTCCTCTCCTGTTTCCTGAAATGTGTCCTCTCTGCTTCATCCTGATGAAATGTTTTTCCGTCCGTTTAAACGTGTCTTTACCCTATTCCACCATCTTGAGTCTATCAATATAATGCATTTTTAATGATTCAAGAATTCACACACATAGGTTTTTCAACATTTTTTCTCACTTTTCCTTTGCCTTTCTTTTCTTTTTTGGTTATACCATTCAGGATAGTATTAGAATTGGCCACTCATGTCTCCTTAAGCACCTCTTGGTTTAACAATGTCTGCTTTTGTCTGTTCACTAACAACCTTGACAATTGTGAGGACTTTTGGTGAAATGTTTCGTAAAATGTCTCTAAGCTTGGGATTTGTTTGATGTACTCATAATTATACTCATGGCAGAAACAACCTTATTAACAGAAGAGCAATACTTAATGTCTTTTGTCTTTAGTCTTTCAGACTCCCTCCATTTCCAAAGTTGGTGCGTCAAGTACTTCATTTCCTCCTTGCTTTATTGAGCTTGCTTCATCTATTTTCAATGCATTGCTATTGTTCATATTACATCTCACCTTCCATTCTGAGAGCCTCTGTCTCGTTAAATGATTTTTTAAAGGTGTTTATATCAATATTGTCCTTTGTCCTATAAAGTATTATGGAATCTAACATCCTTGTTTCCCCATTTAAGTATAGTAATTCAAAAGAATTTCATGATCTCAGATATTGTCTGTGCTTTATCTGTTCAGCCATGCCACTAAGACCAAACCCATAGCTATCCTGGGTCACTACCACCTGTTTTTATTTGTATTATTCTGGTATTCTCAGAATAACATAACTGGAATTGCATATTATGTACCTTAGCTCGAATTGCCTTCTTTTGGCTGGTAATAATGCATGTAAGAATTTTCTGTGTCTTTTCATGGCTTGACAGTTCAGTTTTCATCCATTTATATCTTTTTGCCTGAATGCATTATGGTTTATTTATCCACACATTTATCTTGGGACACGTCGGTTGCTTTCAGTCTGAATGAGGATGTTGCAAATGTTTGTATAAATGTTTTTAGTTGAAATAAGTTTTCGAATCAGTAGGCAAACAGTTAGGAACATGATTAGTTGATAGTATGGTAGGTCTGTGTTTATTTTGATATTAATCTCTATATTTATCTTCCAAAATAGTGGTCTGACTTTTCATTCTCACCAGTAATGCATGAAAGCTATTGTAACTCTGAATTCTTGCCAGCACTTGGTATTGACGGTTATTTGGATTCTAGCCATTACTGTAAGGGTAGGAAGTTTTTTATTAAAGAAATATGTACAATTGTCAGTTTCCCAGTTGGGCATATTGCCAATATGTTTTTTCAGGACAATATCTTTGAGAGTTTTAAACGTACTTGTGGGTGCAGACCAGATATTATTTTCTTGTCCAAACTTGTTTTTGGTCACTATATTAGACCAGAAGCTTAAAACTGAAACGATTGCTGGAATGAGTAGCACGCATTTTCCAAAGAAATTGGTGCTCTAGAAGAAAACAATGGTTGATGGTGGAGCAAACTGATAGGAGCTTGTCTTTTTCTCAAGTTTGAAACCACAACTTTGTTCTAACTGCATGTTGCTACTACAGTCAAAGTGCGAACAAATCTTTCTAAGGAGAAGTTGGAAATCTGTATTTTATATGAAATCTCCTGAATTCTAAATGTGAGTACCTAATTGAAATTCTATTTAGGGTAGTAGAGCCATGAAAGCTCCAATGTTTAGGCTGCCACCACTGATATTTCAGAGTCTGAAATTATTAAAATACACTGTAAATACAAGGAAGGACAGTTAAACCATTTAGTTCAAGCAAGAGATTATACTACTTGGGTTAGAATATAGCCAGTATAGATGGATAGGATTAAACAGGTTGTGGAAAGTTTGAGAAGTGAATTTTTACTTTTACTGATGGCTAGATTTAGAGTATATTGGGCCAAAGGGGGAGTATAGGTCATAACTTACCTTAATTTTTATACAATGTGAATTAGGGGCCAACTAGGAAATTCCCTAAGATACAATCCTCCTGAAAGGGGAGCGGGAGACAAATCTATGGGTGTGGGAGGGAGACCAGTATCATGCAACATTATGAAGCAAAGCAACTTGTCCCCAAACCACACAGAAAATGTATTGCAGACTTAGAAATCAGACCCAGGGCTTTTAATGGTTAATTGAGGATTTCTCTTACTATCTCATGATTCCTAACACAACATAATTATTTTTGACCTGAAATGATGGAGTAGCTTAATGATTTCCTTTTGATGAAAATTGCTGGAAGTGTTGGTAACCCACTGACAAGTACAATAATGTGATTCTACTGGATCCAGCATCAGGAAAGATAAACAATCACAAGAACTTACCTTTGGCTCAGTATTTAACTGGAGAATGACAGCTTTGCACATCTTCTGCTATGCTGTGAAGAAGGGTGGAAGTGAGAGTGAAGGTGGTGAGAAAACAACAGCACAGGGTATTAAACCACCAATGCAAGACAACTGCAAGTCTTGTTTTAGTTTATCTGTTATAATTAACGTCTAGGAAGTTTGTGAGATTAAGTTTATAATTCATCTGTGCTTTGCGATGTCTATGTTTCTAAACTATAGCAAAATAAACTCATTCCACAAGAGAGTTGAGCAATGAGGTTACTTAAAAGAGAGATTTACCAAAGGAAGGGAGTGAGTGGGAATAGAGTTCTGATCTGAGAATGGGTTTCCCATCTGGCAGCTTGTGGCCAGCTTGGTTCTGCAGAGGGAGAGTTTGGATACAATCTCTCTGATCCTAAGATGCTGAGGTGTCAAGCAACGCTGTATGTGAGGGTTTAGTCTTTATTAGGAATATCTATTCAGTTAAGATGCAAGAGAAATCCTTAGACAGAGAGAGGCAGGAAGGATGGGAGGGAAGGAGGCAGACAGAAAGGGGAGGGATCTTCTGTTAAAAAAAAACAACTTTGATTGTCTCAATGAAAATAAAAAATTAAACCTCAACAGCCTAGACTGGTTGGGTTCAGCAATCAAGAGAGCTCACTTTGCTTGGCAAATTAATAAAAGCACGTTCCTTAAGCCTAACAATAGAAAGGAAGAAAAAATGAGGGAAGTAAGGCAGAAGGACAAAATAAGATAGTGCATTAAATAATACAGAGAGTATTAGTGACAAGGTATACATTTAATTTAATAATATTTAATTTCAAATTGCTGTTGTCATGATCATGTAAACCCCACATCTTCTATCAATTTTCTAAGTTCTGGTAAAACCTGCTACCCAACTGCATTTGTTTCTTAGTGCTGCCGTAAAACAGCACAAAAAGGGTGAGGACTCACCCAGTAGGGATCTGCTGTCACAACTCTGGAATTGAGGAGTCTGACAGAATTGGCCATTTCAGAGCTTCTGCAAGCTGCGGCATTCCTCGGCTTGTAGGTGGTAGTCTCCCTGTGTTTTTGCATGTCTCCCCTCTGAAGAAATCTCTATCTGTACCCGTATTTCTTCTTTGGATAAATTCAGAATCACATTAGATTAGGGCCCCACCCTAAGTCCTCTTATTGACTTTATCATTTTCAAAGATTTTATTTTCAAATAGTGGCATATTCACAGGGGCTGGGAGTTATTACGGGTCCACATGTGCCAATCCCAGTCCTAGATACTCCACTTCTGTTTCAATGTCCTTCCAGTGACCTGAGAAAAGCAAAAGGCCCAGCTGCTTGAGTCCTGCCACGAAGGTGCTGCCATCAACATCGCTGTCTGGAGAGTGGACCAGTGTATGAAAGATTCTCTCTGTCTCTGTTTCTCTCTCTGTCTCTCTTTCTCTCTCATTCTGACTTTAAAGTAAATAGATTTAAAAAAATTACTAAGAAGGCCCCCTTTAAAACATTTGGGTTTTCTTTTTTATTGATGTGATTTTTTTTTCTTTCATATCATATTATGTTCCATTTTATCTTAGGACTGAACCAGGTTCTGTTCTTACAATGGCTTCTAAAAATGCACGTTAATCTTTAAAAGCGTGAACCATTTCCTTTAGGATCTCTGAACATGTTTTAAAAGTAGAAATGCCTCCAATGAATGACTGGAGTGAATGATTGTAATTATTTATGGTATAATTTTTCAACAAGTTAAACTACCGGATAAAAGTGGGATTTTTTTTTCCAATTTATCTGGTGAGTATGGTTAATTTTAGACAAAGTAGAGAAGGAAGAAATGTCTATGTGTAGGAAATTACCCTGTAACAAGAAATCAACACTAGAACCCTTAGCTCAAAGAGAGAAAGATTGGTGTGTATGTGTATTGGTGACCCACATCCGAATTCTTAACAGTCAAGGACCCGGGGAAGAGAAATGAATATTCCTTCAACTTCTGTTTTAGGAAGAGATAGTCATAACATGATGGGTGGCCATACTCACAAATTTCTCTATGTATCTGGACCTGTGGAAAGACATGCACACACATATGGTCTTCCTCTTTTGCCATGTGGAGCTTGTGCTGTCACAAGACCACTGGAAGAACAACATTATCAGCTGACCAACCAAAGAGATTGCCTGATCTTGGGATGTGAGCTTCCAAAAGCATGAAGTATAATAAACCTGTTCTTACAATGTTGGCTTCTCTCCAATATTTCATTGTAATAACAGAAATTTGGCAAGTACACCTAGAAAATGATATTTGATCCAATTTCATTAACAGTGGAAAGCATTGGTATCTAAATTAAAGCTGAGTTATATACGGGCAGACTTTACTTGATTGACACGTTTCCAACCGTACTGAAGGGAGTAAAGGCAGGAGAGCCTAAGAACAGAGCAAAGGGTCAAGATCTTACGTTGTGTCACCATCAGCGTGCTGAAAGTTCATTTGAGAACCCAAATACCCTCACTGCAACTGTGGAGAAGCAGGACTAACATGAGTAGAGCATAGACACTGAACCAGACAGGTCTGCGTCTTAATCCAGTCGTGGCTAGGGCAGTTATGTGACCTAGGTGAATACCTGTGTCCAACTTACCTCATCTATAAATGCAAGAAAATTGTTAAGGTGATCAAGGACTTAGGAGTTCATGCAAATGTTCAGCTCACGTGCACTGTTGTGTCCACATTGTGCCTAGCAAGGTTTTCTGCACAGAATAGGAATTTCATGCTTTAGAGTATTGGGATATTGTAAGTCTGAATGAGATAACATTTACTCTTAAGCTCACACTTTGGTTTGTTCTTGAAGTCCAACACCAGCACAATAATTCTCATAAGTTCTGCGCAGGAGGGTTATTCTCAATGTCTTTCAGGTAGTGAAGTATAAAGATTGAGAGTATAGGTCCTGGTGTTTGCCCATTTGGACTTAAATTTAGGCTCTGCTGTTCACAATCTGTATGATATAGGCAGATAAAATTAAGATTATAAGAATCTTGACAACGCTCTTACGGATGTGTGTATGTGTGTGTTGGCTCTTAGAAGGGTACTAAGTGCTTAATAAATATTAGTTTTTTTTTTAATAACGGTTCAGTGAAGAGACAGGATTCTTGGGACTTCAAAGCAGAGGACTGTGAAAAGATAGTATGAGAATATCCTTGTCTCCTCTCCCCCTCTGTAAAATCCACTGACTTAAACTTACAGAGGTATAGGTTCACTGATGACTGGAACTTTCCAGGATTTTATGGTGGTCAAACCACATTGGCTCATGGTAAACATGTTCTTTCTATGGTTCATATGTCAGAGGTTTTCGTAAGCCAGAGCCAAGCCTATGTATTCTGTCATTCTATACCATGTGTTACAGGGTTGTGTTAGTAGAATGCTCATTCTTTCTGTCATTGACAAAATGTGTTCTGAGTGTTGACCTTGCCAGACAGAGAGAATGTGGTGGGGAGCAGCTGTATTCAAAGAGGTCAGGAGACAGGACTACACTGATGCCCTGGCTTATGCAATGACAGGGCCGACAGGAGGGGATGACAAGAAATGCAGCATTCTGAACAAACCATATGCAGATTTGCAAGAGACCTTGGAACAGCTGAATTTCTGCCTGTCTTGGGATCAGAGGTGGGTCAGTGGTGATGTTTCCTAAGGCTCAACTTCTTTTCACACAGCCCACTCTGTCTTCTGTTTTATGACCTATGCCAAGAGGGGAAGTAAGATTTAAGTATAGCACAGAATGGAAAGAGAGATCCATACTTGGCTGCAACCTGCTCTTGCTACTCTTCCTTTGGACACCGAGGCGTTGTTTGAGCTTCCTGTTGCAGCAGCCTCAAGGTTACTGCTTGTAAGTGATACTTGTTTACCCTGTGGCTGTGCAGTGGAAGACCTAGGGAAGGCTTTCTCTCTACACTGTCTTCCCCCATGTTGGGTTCCTCCAAGTTTATGCTTCTGAGTCCCTCTAATTTTCTGTTTATTATGTTTTAAATTGTAGATCTTCCAAAGGAAAAAAAAAATACCTTGTGGAAGTTGCCCAGAACTTTACTCAGTATCAAAGCCTAACTAAGACATCAACCACATTTTATGCTTTCCATGCTTGTTTTCTCACTCTCATTCCAAGTGTGTATTAGAATTTCGTTGGAGAGAGAACAGAGATGAATGCCTACCCCTGCTGTGTATGTTCATTATGGACTGGTAAAAACAGAGTGTCCTTAGAACTAACCAGTCCTATACAGATTCCTGCACCTGAATGCTCCTTGTTGAACTATTTCCCTTTCACTATGACACGAATGGCTGGGGGGAGGGGCTGGAGGTCTTCTTGCTTCTCCTGCCTATAAGGCTGATCCATGCTCTCAGCTCCTCATCACCCCCTGCCATTGATTCTTTCATATACAGGGCATGGGATGAGGAGGTAATAAATTTCTCCTCCCCTTCCTTCTATTTATATATAACAACATTCTCTGTATAGGCCTATTGTCTGTATCGACACACAGACATTCATCACCTTAAACTTTTCCGGACCTAAGTGCTGCTTTCCCATCCTCTAGATTACATTGTAGGATGAGTTTGCAACAAGTTGGCAGAAAAATGGAAAAATGGAATGGTGCTGAAAATATTCAGTTTCACACAAATGTTTTTGAAATCCATGCATAGTTTTTTCATAATATGCACTGTTATGAACTTTTAAAATCCTTTTGTTGCCATGAATTTTAAAAAATTACACTAAAATCAAGTTGTTCTGTTTTTCGTGACCTTCCTCAGATTCACCTTCAGTAAATCTCCTTCCTCTCCATCAGAGTCAAGTGTCTTGCAGAAGCCTTGGTTACTTTCTCGGCAACTGATCTCTTGTTTCCGTGCAGTCTGGATCAGATGCCCGAGAGTCGAGCTTCAGTAAGTTTTGCTTGTTTTGATTTCACCATTGACCCCAGTGTTGTGAAGTCCAGTAGATGCTTTCAAATCCTGTTTTTTTTTCTTTTGAATTTTGTGGTACAGTTATATAGTGCCTGGGATTTTCCCCTTCCCCAAATTCCCATCCCCAGACTGATTTCCCCATATTGTTGTAATAGTACAGTCCTCTTTCTAATAACCCCCTGCCCAGTCTGTTGGCTATTAAACTCTGCTTTTTGGCATGCTTTTTCTGGAAACTTCCATTTGTGCAGACAGATAAATAATAGGCAGTTTTTGAAAATTTCTGTGTTGGTGCCAAGAATACATTGATTCCCATGAAATATTATCTCAGAAGCTCTGGCATCCTGCTTTGATTATAAAAATCCCTCTTCCTTTATAGCTAGAATCTCCCATCCACTCTTGTCTTTTCCACATGAGCAGGTTCTGCTGAAGGCTTAGGCCAGGGCTTGCTTTGCTTTGAAGCATGTTAAATGTCTCTTTTACTAGCTGTCACAGTCCAGGACACTATGCACCTTCCTTTTAGCCCAAGGGAAGCCATGGCACTGAAATGCCTTTGCATTCTCCTTCCGGTCTGTGATAATGGCTCAAGCGTGAGAGGACAGTGCAGCAAGACCACATTTTTTCTCTTCGTTCTAAAGCCTCATTCACTTTCCACATCAAGAGATTCAGGACACTTGAGTGGCAGACCAATGTCTCTATAAAATTGTCATTCATCTTGGCCAAAATATACTTCTATTTTCTCCCTTAGATCTGATTATAGGGCCTGGCATAGTGGGATATTGGACAAATCTTCCACCTGTGGTGCCAACATCCCATGTAAGTGCAAATTCAAGTTCTACTCATCTAACTTTGCATCACGCTCTATGCTAATGGCCTAGAAAAGCAGTGGAGGATCATCCAAATCCTTGGCCCATGCATTCATGTGAGAGACCTGAACAAACTCTTAGCTCTTGGCTTCAGATGGTCTCAGTTCCAGCTGTTGTGGCCATTTGGGGATGTCTCTCTCTTTCTGAATCTCTGACTTTCAAGTGAAATAATGAATCTTAAAAAAAGTGATCATTAATATCATTCCATTTATCCACTTCCTCGATTCCAACTTCCTTCAAAAACTGTCTTTATACAAAGAATTAGAGATCATGAACTTCACTAGATAGGGCAGGGTTAGATCTTTTCATTCCTGGGTCATGGGGCTTCCTGCAGAGTCTTGCCAGCAATCAATATTTGCCGAATTTTATTTAACATTTTGCACTAATTTGCTTTATTATGTTATACTCACACTTTTTAATATAAATGTATGTTCAGCTAAATAAATATGTCATAGTATTTGGTTCCTGTGAAGAGAGGAGAAAATGGGTACATCTTTATGTGTGATGGAACTTTAATTCAGCAGCAGAATCAATGCTTTAGTTTCTTGTTTAGGAATGAACTAGAATATAAAGAAAACAGGATGAGAGCATACGTGATGGGTTTAGTAATAAAGACGTTCTTAAAAGTTTGCTGACACATAAGAATTATAGCCCTGAATTCTGTTGAACGATTGACAGAGTATATGAAGATTGTATGGTACGAGAAGATCCCCACTTAGAATCCCCCACGTGGTTTACTCAGCTGTCTGCAAGGAAGCACCTTCGAAGGGTTGGCATCAGAGTAATTTTTCTGTAGTATGAGACAAGTAAACTATTGTGATGTGGTAGAATGTAGGCTTAGGATTCCAACGTCTGGGTTCAAATCCTTATTTTGTTTTTCATTCAGGGGATATGATTAAGAAATTGTGTTACTCAAGATTTCTAGAAACACAAAACCAATGGTACCCATGTACCTTTCATTTATATATAGATACAGCTAATTGAGAGATAGCTTAATCGGGGAATTGAAACAGGTAAATAATGAAGTTGAGGAGTTCCAGGACAGACCTATAAGATGGAGACCATGTGATGCTAGCAGCACTGCGCAGTCCATGTCTGAAAGTCTTAGAACTGAAAGTTGATCTAATTCTCACTTTGAAAACCCAGGATACAGGCAGATCATATAGTCCTGCAGGCCCGAGGCTGCAGGTCCTGATGTTCTGGTGCTAATGATAGGAGAGGAGGCATATACCCCAGCTCTGGGATGTATATTGATGATCTATTTATTCCCCTTTCTATTTTGGTTCTTTCTGTATGTCTAAAATTTTGGTCTTTTAGTGACAACATATCCCAAGCACAACCAAGAATCATGAACTGTGTATAAAAATTACTGGAACAGGGACTGTAGGAATGACAAAACTCATAGACGAAAGGCTAAATATTTTTCTTGTACATGAGTCCCTTCTGTGCCGATTCACTCATATTAAAGGACAGTTGGTAACATCTTACTCAACTTTTATTCCTCTATAGTATCACATGTATTTTCTAGAATATTGTTTGAACTCCCCTGTGTATTTGTTGAAGTGAATTATAGTTTTGGATTTGTTTCCCATAGCAGAGTGGAAACAAATTGGAAACAAAAGGAATATAAGCAGTTGCATTGACAGAAATGGAAGTAACAACTAGCAGGTATAACTTTAAATATCTCTTCTGGCACAAATGAACAGAGCAGACTCATCCTCAATAGGTTCATTTAGTTTAGGGGCAGAAATATAACACATGTTTTAGAAGGTTTGAGGGCATCAATGGTGGACAGCACCATGCTTAGCACTCCTATAACAATTCTCCCAATGGAGAATGGGGAAAACAATGGCAGTCAGGAGGAATGGGAAAGGTGGAAGGGAAATCTCTGAGCTGAAGGAACTAAATCATAACAACAAAATTTATGAGACAGTGCTCAATTGGCAGGAAAAGTTTAGGTCATTTTTCATTCTTTAGGAGATTTCTAACTCAAATATACTTCTAAAAATACATTAGAAATACACTGAATTTCTCTGGCTGTCACAAGTTTTTGGATACAAATAAAAGCACAGGGACAGGAGTTGGAATTTCACAGGCTTATTGATGAGTGTGAAGATTACTGAGGCTTGGGTTCATTAGAGTACTTTTCCCCAAAGTATTTAGTAAGATGTTTGTCTGAGAAATGAATTCTCTTTGTGTTGTGTGGTGGGCTTGATTTGTCTGTCACTGATTTTTCTGGCTATTGCCAGTGCTCTCCTGGGCCCTATCGTGTGCAGAACTCTAAATGACAGTGGACACTGTAAGCTCCACTCACTTTCCAGAAAGGACCTCACTAACACACTGAACCCTTCAAGGCAGAAGACCATGTGAAGCATGGCAAAGGATGCCCTTCTCTCTCATTGTTACAGCAATGCATGCAGCTCTCAAAGTCACACAGAATTATTTCAAAAAAGCTTTTCTGGTTTGTACCCACAGTTCTCTTCCATAAAGGGTTTAGATGTAAGTTCACTGAGGACTGAACCAGAAGACAAGTTCTGGAGATAATCACCATGCTATAAACAGAACAAATGAGTCAGGGTTTGCTTCCTGACTCAGTCTCCGATTGCTTCTCTTGGGATTAATCTCTGAAAATTCCTCATTCATCATGAAAGTGGTTGCCTGAGAAGCTGTGCCTTAGGTTCACTGACATACCCAAGTCTATATAAATTCCTCTATCATTCATTCAATCTTTTCCTCTGTTTTTCATTTCCCCCAAAACGTATTTCATAAACACAAGCTGATGTCAGATGCCATCTCTCATGGGTAGGACAATAGCAATGAGTAGAATAGGTAGTGAGTGATGCTTTTGTGTGAGAAATGTAGCCATTTGATTCAAAGAACTCAAATACTTGGAGTATGCATGATTTTTAAACATTTATTTTATTGATAACTCAATATTCTCATGGTCAGGCTATAAGCTTCTCACCCAATTAACTAGGGAAGTAAGACTGAGCCTTGAATAATATTTCCAATCTTATTATCCCATGAATGAAACCTAATGACATTCACTAATACCAATGAAATCGTTTTGGACTTTTGCTTGTATATTCTGCCATGGCTCTCCAACAGGGCACTTGCCCACACATTCTCTCTGTGGGCAAGAGTCTAGCTGTTGCCTTTCCCCTGCTTGTTTTTGCCTGACTCTTGGAAGCTCCTATGAGGACTGTGTGGCAAGGTATTCTCCCAGGCAGAACAATAACTTGCAGTATTCTTTGCAGCCACTTTGCAGAAGTTTGTTTTTTCCCTATGTGTCTTTCATACCATATTTTCTCTATGCATGTTTCTTTGCTTATTAGCAGATTTTATTTTTAATTAAAAGAATATTAATATAAATAGAACAGGTTTTGTGCATTCCATAGGTATGGTTCTACAAAGAAGGCCACATTTCCCTTACTCTCTTACACCCCCTAAATATTGTTCCCTGCTTTCCACTTTTTATCAGTTTTTGCAGACTTAATTTTAGTCTACTCTACATTTACAGGCTTAACTTGTTACTAATGATAACATTCTAAAAGCAGAAAGCAGGAAGGCCACTGAGTTATAAAAATGGGCTAAAAATGACAGCCATATACCTAAGTGATGATTTCATTCTGATATATTATTTTGTATTTTGCATTGACTACTATATATTGAATAAAATGTGACATTTGTCCTTTTGAGACTGACTTATTTCACTGCACATAATGGTTTACTATGCACCTATTTTGTTACAAGCCAGGATTTCATTCATTTTCATGGCTGAGTGGCATTCCATATTTTTTTATCCAGTCATCAGTTACACATTTCTGGTTGATTTCATATTTTATCTATTGAAAATTGAGCCACAGGAAACATGGCTGTTCATGTTCTCTTCTATGCTAACTAATTTTGTTTGGGTAAATTCCTGGGAGTGGGATGTCTGGGTCATATGGAAGATCTATTTTCAGGTCTCTGAGAACTCTCCATGATGTTTTGTGTAATGGTTTCACTAGTTTACATTCCCATACATAATGGATTAGAGTTCCTTTTGCTCCATATCCTCAGCAGAGTTTATTAGTTTTATTTTTAGATGATAGCAATTCAGAGTGGGGTTAGGTGAAACCTCATGGTTTTCGTTTGCATTTCCCCAGTTGCTAGTGTTATTTAGCAGTTATTCATATGTCTGTTGGCCATTTGTATTTCAGTCTCAGAAAATTGCCAGTTCATGTCCTTTGTCTGTTTCTTAACTAGATTGGTTGTTTCATTGCTGTTGAGTTTGGTGAGTTCCTTGTAGATTCTGAATAGTAATCCTGTATCAGTTGCATAGTTAACAAATATTTCATCCTATTCCATTGATTGCCTCTACTTTTTTTTTAACAGTTTCTTATGCATATTAAGCTTTTTAGCTTGATATCATCCCATTTGTGTATTTTCACTTTAATAGCCTGTGTTTTGGGTTCTTTTCCATGAACTTTCTGTTTATTTCTATGTCTTGCAAATTTCCCTGATGTTTTCCTATAGTAATTTGATAGTATCAAATCACAGATTTAGATTCTCAATCCCAACTAAAAACCAATCATGTTCTTTTCAGATCTAGGAAAAAATACTAAAATCCATATGTAAACAGAAGAAACAATGAATAGCTAAAACAACAAATATAAAGCTGTAGTTTTACAATACCAGATTTTAAGACATGCTAGTCAAGCCGTCCTAATACTGACACAAAAATAGATGTGTAGGTCCATGGAATATAATAAAAATTCTAGAAACTAATTTATGTGTCTATAGCCCACTAATTTTTGATAAGTGACCTGAAATCCATTCCTGAAGAAAGGACAGTCTCTTCATCAAGTAGAGCTTGGAAAGCTGAATTTAGATATACTGAAGAAAAGAACAAGGGCCCTGTCTCATACTTTGTAATAAGTCAAATATGCATCTTTCTGTCCAAATTATTTGTCATGAGTGCACCAATTACCTATACTAAGTAACCTCTCTTTAACTTGATTATAACATTACCTCAACAGGTTCTTTAAGTTCCTCCAGGACAGTCTTTAAATTGCCCAGGAGTGAACTTTTCAAGAAGTGCCTCAAAATGGGGGCACGACTTTAGTTACTAGTAGTGAGAACTTGGAAATCTTGGAGAGACATAGTTCAACCAATAACGATCGTTTTTGGATAGGTAATTATGAAGTCCAGGAGAGTCTAAGAGCTCATGGACCAATGTAGTGGAGACAGATATCTTCAGAAAGTCTTAAGAGGCTAATCACTCCATCAGACTCTGATCTGTGATTCTAGCTGTGTTTCCAAACCCTAATTCTACCAAAATGAGTAAGTCTGCTGTTTTCTTTAAGTGTCAGGGCAATGACATAGTTTTGCTACAGGCATTTCTTGTGGGAAGATCAAAGCAGAAGGATTTTTACATGAAGGATGGAGGTTCTGATGTACTCTAATGGCAGTGCCATTCTTGAAAAGTTCACTCCTGGGCAATTTAAAGATTGTCCTGGAGGAACTTAAAGAACCTTTCAAAGTACATTAAGAAACTTTGCCTTGACTGGATAACTTTTATAGAAAAGGCAACAGAACTTATTTCAAATGTGTAACTCCCACATTGTCCTAGAAATGAACTAAAAGCAGACATTTTCTTACTGAGTGATACATAGCAAACCGATTTGATTATTTCAAGTTTTCAGAATACTTGTGAAGCTTGACGTATACCTGGAAAGTTCTTCTCCATTTCTTTGGTCAGCAGAAATTTGTCAAGTATTCTCAGTGAATCATGGAACTTGTTAAGACATGTGTAGTTCAGGGTGAGAATTTGACAGTTTCTCTTTCTGGAGAAAGTATTATCCATCCAGGCATATTATCCATCCAGGCATAGAAAAAGCACTGATCCGACGCATGGAATGTCTTCCAGGGTTTGATTCTTAACTAATATATACTATGGACAATAGTTCACCTATGTCTGAACTTTGCCCAACAGATAAGGGATGTGGACTTAATGATTTCAAAGATCTTTCCTACATTCAATGTTCTACAGTCCTAATTCTTAACAGATGAATTATTTTTAATTTTAAGAAGCTGTTCAGGAGACTCAGACACTGGCCCAATTCTCTGGCTTGATGTTGGGTCTGGAATAACATTCTGGGTAGGAAGACTGAATTTATGTTAGCAAAATAACAGAGTTTGTGTGCAAAAACAATCCTCAACACCCTAAAACCTGTCTCTGGTGTTATTTTTGCTTTTACTCTCCAACTCCACCTTCTACCTGTGACTCAGATTTCATGAAAATATGTTGTGAGTGATCTTTGTGAGTGCTAGACTTCAACGTGTTCAACTTCTTTGAAAGCTGTATTTTAAAACATTAACTTTTGACCTCATTCTCAGACTATTGCTTGGCTGTTTTGTTCTTACTTGTGCCCGTGTGGAGCATTGCTTGTTACCTTCCATCCTGAGGTCAACATCTTCAGGTGTAGTCATGTACAGAAGCTACTACCCTTAGAATGCTATTGTCTACCTTGTGGTAAGGAGGTTCAAAATTTGGCCATCTGCTAAGAAAACATCTTGATGGCTGCATAGAATCTAGAATTCTCTAGGGCTTTGGTTATGTCAGCTCAGCACTGGGTGCAGTCTGTTGACTACTGCCCTTGGTTAACAACAAATACAAAGAAGATTATTTCCATTTAAAGGCACAGAAAGCTACCTGCCTAGGATTGTATGTATATTTTGCCTTTTAATTCAATTGCTGAATTTTCTTCTTTACTGGAAGTCTTTCTTTGCATTCTTTCATAAGGCTGTTCATTTTCATTTCTCCCTAAAAATGAGATAGGTTTGAAGTATTAAAACCCTGGTGCTAGCAGTGCCTGGATGGATAATATGCCTGGATGGATACATCTCCTCTTTGAAGTAAATGATGCTACTGAATGATCTAAGAGTCATTGAAGAATTTAATAAGAAGAAAGTTTTTTGAAGAGGTGAAACTAACAAAAACAAAAACATCAAAATCCACGAGATACAGTTTCTGCTGATTTTTGTTGGCGAAATAATCTCCTGTAGGCAACAAATAGAAGGGTTTTGATTTCTAATCCAGGCTACTAATCTATGACGTTTGATTGGGTTTAAGTCATTTACATTTGGGATTAATATGAATGGGTGGTAATTTTGTCCTGTCCTTTTAACAATGGGTTGTTCATTGATTTAGTCTTATGTTGTCATCTTACTGGGATTATCTCCACATTTGCCTTTGGTTTTGGTGGACGCTATTCCTCTTCTCTGTCAAGAGAATATCTTTAAACATCCTTTGTAGGGCAGGTTTGGAAGAGGCAACTTCTTTTAACTTTTCTTTACTCTGGAAGAATTTTATTTCATTTTCAAAGACAAAGAAAAACTTTACGGAGTACGTTATTCTGGGCTGACATTTTTTTCTTTTAGAATCTGGAGTATGTCACTCCATTCTCTTCTTGCCTGTAGAGTTTCCTGTGCGAGGACTCCTGTGAGTTGAATTGGCATTCCTTTGTATGTCAGTTGATGTTTTTTATGTGCATATTTAAGAAGATTTTCCTTGTGTTCAACTGAAGAGAGCTTGATGATCATGTGTCTTGGTTAACACTGTTGGGAGTTCTGTGGCCCTCCTGAAAGTTATTCCCCAATTCTTTCTCCAGATTAGGGAAACTTTCCCTTATTATTTGATTAGTTACATTTTTAGATGCAACTTCTTTTTCTGCACATTCTGGGACTCCCATAGCTCTTATATTTGGCTTTTTAATAGTGCCTTTCAATTCTTGAATACTTTTTTTAGTTTGATCCAGCTCTGCTTCCAGCCTTTTGCTTGTTTCCCTAGTTGACAGGAAATATCTTCCAATTCTGAGATCCTTTCTTCTGCCTTTTTCATTCTATTTTGGAGATTCTCCACTGTACTTTTCATATGCTCCACTGTATTCTTCATTTCTGATATGTCAGCTTCCATTTCATTCATTTCCAGAGTGATATATTCTTTAAATTCCTTGAATGCCTGCTTTATGTTCTTCTCATTATTGATAAGAAATTTTGTAACAAGTGTTTTGAATTCTGTATCCCCCATTTTCTCAATGTCTTCCCAATAAACTGTGAAGTTGGCAAAGGGTTTTAATCCTTTACAGGAGAGTCTTCAGTAATATTCATTGTGCCTTTGTCTGTTCTGCTGCCCTTGGTCATTGTATTTCTTTCTATTAGATTCTTCTCCTTGGGGCAGGTTTCTAAGCTGTGTCATGCACAAGTCTACAGTTTGATTTTACTTATTGCAGTTGGTACACAGCTCTTTTTTGCAGTCACTTATGCCACTCCCTCCAGCAAGTTCTGGGTTCTTATGTTAGATTTCCACCATGGTCTCCATAGCCCCAGCTCCTGGCTCACCAGTCTCCACCTCCTGTGCTATCATGCTGAGGTTGCACTGTTGTCTCTGCAGCCTTTCTCCCACTTCTGATTGGAGTAGGTCCCAGGATTAGGGACACATTAAGTGTCCCATATAGATCTAGGTTGTTAGTGGTGATCTTACCAGAACCTGTTAACTGTTAGGTCTGTGGGCCACATGGACCTATTTTGATCTACACGATGACATAGTCATTGTTAATTTTCTTGTGGGACCAGTGCAATTCACTGAGATCAGTGAATTCTTGCTGAGCTCAGTGCATGTGCAGCTCACTGTTGTCCGTGCAGTCTTAAAGTATTTCCAAACTGTACAAAATGGTGCCTGATATGCCACTGCTTGAGTTCTTGCTCTGCTGGCCATCAGGTCTGAGAGTTACATGGATCTATATTGGGTGGAACCTGTAGGATGCCACGTTGTTGCAGTTCACTTAGCCAGAAATGAGTTCACTCCCAGTTCAGTGCATGCTCAGTCCTTTCCCTTGCCTCTGCCTCCTTAAACAAAATGGCACCCAATTTGGCCATAGGAGGTGGACTGGGCTGTGAAATCTACCCTGTTCCCACACTGCCTATCTGAAATCTGCCACTCTGTGTCTGCTCCTGGTCAAATCAAAAGGACCAGCAGGATGGGTAGTTCTTTGTTCCCCACCTGAGTTCCTGATGAAAATCCTTCCCATTTTATTGCTGGTGGAGTTCTGGCTGCTAGTGGAGTTCAGATTGTCACGTACTGAATGTAGCTGGAGTATCAGTCCCTGTAATACCATACCGTTTTGTTTGCTGCTTTCCTGTGTCTGTCAGTCACCAGGTACCCCTCTGCTTTTGTTGTTTCCTCTATTTCCTGGAATGTGCCTTCTCTGTTTTACACTGGCTAACATTTCTCCATTTGTGTAAATGTGTCCTTACCCTATTTCATCATCTTGATTCTCCTAGATAAAGAAATTATTAAGAGAATCTGGAACACCAAGTCTTCTTTCTCTGCTTGGATAAAATGTGGCTTTATTGGTATTGGTGCTATTTGTTTCAGAATGAAGAGGTTGTAGTGAATAGAAAGCATAAGGGTCAATGTAAATGTGAGAGCACGGTGCTGGCTCATGTAAGCAGCTCTAGCAGTGTTGTCAGCCATGTGTTAAAGGGTAGTGGTGTAGCAAGAACTCGGCCTCCTTGCTAATTCTGCTAGGTAGCACCTTGCCTGTGATGGAGGCAGTATACCCCACAGGGAAGGGTGGAAAAAGGAGGAGCCACACAGGCAGGAGGCTGGTGGGGACTTTGTTGTGATGACTTTTGAGTTCTACATTGGTTGCCATGATTGCGACCTAACGCACAATGTGGTAAAGACCCTTCCTCCAGGCTACATGCTTTGGTGTTAGTCTCCACTTTCTTTATTCTGCTCCTTTTGAGAAAGAGACAGATGGTGGGAGGGGGAAGACAAAGATTTCTATTAGTGTAATGAAATCCATGAGACTGGCTACTTAAGAAGGAAGAGGGTTTTTTTTTTTTTTTTATCAGATCGTGGTGTTGGAGATTCTCTTGGCAGATGAGCTAGGCACCATGGGTCCGGCCAGGGTGATGGTGCTTTTGTGGAAGAGTTTTGAGGCATAGAGGACCACATGGTTGGGAGGCAGGGAGCACACATGCTATTATCTGGATCTATATAGTTTCTTAAGAAGTCACCGATATTTTATCATGAAAACTCCACTCTAATGAACCAAAAAAATTCAATTCAATCACCTTTCTAAGGCACCATCATCATAATTGGACCAGGTATCTACTCTCTTAATGCCATTAACATAAAACATTGGTGGTTGAGTGTACAAACCTGTAACATGAAGGCCTGTTGGGAATTTCACATCCAAGCTAACGGACACATGATAGCATTAGCAGAGAGCCCTCTGGGAGGAATGTTGGGTCAAGCTGTGGAGTAGAGATGTCACTGGGAGCCCCTTGGACCCTGTCTTGTTGACCACTGAGTTTGACCTTTTTTTTTTTTATTGTAGATACTTCTGAAAGTAACTTATTTTTCCTGAAAGAAGATTTATTTTGTTTTTATTTGAAAGACAGATTTGAAGAGAGAGAAGGAGAAGGAGAGATCTTCCATCTGCTGGTTAGTTTCCCAAATGATTGCACTGGCTGGAGCTGAGTGGATCTGAAACCAGGGACCAAGAGCTTCTTCTAGGTCTCCCATGTGGATGCAGGGTTCCAAGGCTTTGCACCATCCTCTGCTGCTATCCCAGGCTACAGACAGGGAGCTGGACAACAAGGAATGTAGCCAGGTCTTGAACTGATGCCCATATGGAATGGTGATGATGCAGGCAGAGGATTAGCCTACAACAATCCATGTTGTGCCAATCCATCCATGTAACTCGCGATGTCCTGTTGCTGTTACACACAGTGGCTGAGTTTTAATGCTTGACTTTTGGAGAAATACCTATGTTAACATTGGATTCATATTATAGCTGGTCAGCTAAGATATGCATAAATTCAGAGAAAAGTATAGAGTGAAAGGTACCACAATTTATTCTTGTAAAAATACATTTAATATCAGTGGGGGGTATAAACAATATAGTAAGTTTAAACAAGTCATCGGAAGTGATAGACAATAAAAGAAGGAAGGGAAAACAGCTACGTGCCACGAGTTAAGATTTGGCCTGCTCTTTCATCTGTTTTTCCATCTGTGTAGTAGGCTCTCTATCTTCTCAGCATATCTTTTACCAGCGATAGATTGATCAGTTCTCTGGGAGCTGAGACAGCAGTCACAAGGGCTGCTAAGAACACAGGGTGATGTACCCTCAGGTGTGTCATGCTTGATGAGGCTTCTGGTTCAGGCTGAGCTACCTGTTTTCTCAGACATTAGGAATCAGCTTTCTGGAGGACTAACTCATTCAGAGGCAGTGCTGTGCATTTGTAAGGTAAAGGCTTCCCATATTGTAAACTTTGGACCATGTTATTTAACCTTTTTGGGTTCACTCTTCTCTATACTCCAGGAAAGATAATGACATCTATTATGAACTAGCCATGCATGAAGGACGAAGTATGTAGCACAGATAGAATGCCTATCACAGCCTTTGGCACATTGTAAGACTTTCATAAATTCAAATCATGTTGATGCTTTTTATTGAGGCCTGGCTTCCCCTCCAGTGGTAGGAGGTTCCTTTCTCAAGTGGGTGCCTTTCCCAGAGAGATGTTGGCTGGTGGAAGGCGGAATTAAAATTCCCTATTCCACATCCCTGTGGTGATGACGGAGCAGGCCAGCTGGTCAGCAGAGAGCAGCCATGCTCTGACAAAGGAAAGCTGCTGATCTTCTAGGTGCAGTTATTTAAAATAACTGGGAAAGGTTGTTAGAATCCTTACTTTAGAGACAACAGACCAAGACCAGGGACATTCTCTCGCTGGGCATTAATGCCTTGTGTAACACACTGCAGCCCACAATGGCGCAGTTGTTGTTAAGACAGTATAATTAGATTGACCTGATTTAGTCAGCGCTGGCCGCAGTTATCTGCTCAGTCATGCTCCCTGCAGTGCTGCGGCTGTGACTTGAATGCTTCCTGCAGGGCACTGTGCTGCAGCTTCCGGGGCCTCCTCCGGGCACACAGACAGGGATGTGCTCTTCTTGCTTCCCATCATGCTCCTCTCCCATCAGAGCTCTCTGTCCTACACCACCAGAGAGCTTGCTTTCCGCACCCTGGTATGGTTGATCTCTGCTCCAATGAAGCATTGCATTCATTCTTCTATTGAGGTGTAATTCATGATTCAGCTACTTCTCTACCTATTAACACACTGAAAACTAATACATATGTACAATATCTTAAATAAGAAAATACTTGGAAACTCATAACCCGTGAAAATATGTATGATGAGTTGTCTCATTGAAGTTAAAATAAGTGAGATATATATTCAATATCATGTATCATAAAGATTTTACACTTATCTCATGCTTCTTAAATATTCAGAAATATATGTGATATTTATACTGAGTGCCTGCCTGTACTATTAGGTGGAAAGTTCTCATAAAATTGTGCCTAGGGATATATGATCAGGAGACAATGAGAAAGACATGCACACACACACAGAAAGGACATTGGTGAAGTTGGGTTTTGTTTTGGACACATAATTGTTGGCAGAACTTGGGTACCGTGGACTTTAATGCAAGCCTAGCTGACTTTGTTTTCTACACTCACTTAAACATACAAATTATTTTTTTTTTCAGCTTTCTCAGAATTTAACCTTGAACTTGTAGTCTAGATTTGTACTCTGGATTTCTTTTCAAGGCCTACTTCCTTGCAGGGCTGTTAGCCTGTCTTTTACCTTATCAATGCTACTATGCAGCTCACGGTGTTGGAGGCAACAAATGCAAACCATGTGTCATCCCCCTTTTCCAACCTCAGTTTCCCTGGAATCTCATATTACATATTTTTTGTCTATTCTGTGAGGAAGATTGTTGCCACATTCAGTTTCTTGCAGCTGGTAAGGGTTAGCTGTTAAGAGACTCTGCAAACTAAAATGCCCTCTGAATATTTTGTTATACTCATTGAAATTAATTCTGTAGCAAACCACAGGGTTTTCAAAATGAATTATGCACATGCTTCTTTTCAGGCTGAAGAGACTGGATTCACAAGTGTCCTAAGTGGGAGGAGGTATTTTGTCTAGCCGTTAGTAGGATGTCCACAGTCCATATCAAAATTCCTGGGTGCAGCTCTGACTGCGTTCCGCCTCGGGCACCTTGACTCCAGCTTTCTACAAAGGCCGAGTCTGGGAGGCAGGAGTTGACAGCTCACAGAACAAGGTTCTAGCCCCAGTGTAGGAGACACAGATTTGGTTCCCTGCTCCTGGCTTTGATCCTACATCAACCCTGACAACTACAGGTGTATGGGCAGAGAACTAGCATAAACATCTCTGTCTGTCCTGCTTGTCTCTGTCTCTCAAATAAATGAAAACAGTTGTAATCAACACCTATCAAATACTTTCCATGTGATAGGTACATTTCTAGTTACTGTAGGTCAGAGTGGCCCTTATCTTCAGAAGGACCTTATGATGTCTACACTGCTGTTATAGACAACCAGCTTGATGCTCAGAGATGTCAAGAAGTTTGCTGAGATCACCTGTGTAGCACCACGATGCATGTAGGACTTAAACCTGGGATGCCTTTGTATGCTGCTTCCTTTAAGCAAGGCCAATCTGCTTCCAATGTCAGTTCACAAATGTTACTTGCTAATATATGGTGCCGACAATCTGTTAGATGAGTCCAGAAGTTGGACAGCTGAAAGAATAGCTGCTTGTGTCTGTAGAAGTTGAAAAATACATGAGCTTTCATTCCCATTATCCCTTTAATTAATCCAGTCCAAGTTGGGAACTATTCAAGTGAGAATCCCATAGGCACCTTTGGAATATTCGATCCAGCTTTCTGAGAAAATGTAAAGCGACTCAGTCATCTGAAGTTTGGAGAGATAGGAGGTCAGGCCATTTCAGCTGAGCAAGGGTCCTTTATACTGCCCAGTTTGTGCCTTAACTGCTTTTTAAATTCTGTTTTGCAAAAATGGGCACAATACCAGGCTACATAGAGAAAAAAATTCAAGTGCCAAAAAAGGAGCTTATTGAAATTCTCCAATAGAATATCATGAATATGTATATATATTGTGAAATAGAGAATGCATTTTCTCTAATAGAATATTATATATATTCAAATTGTGAATTCCCTATGCCTTTCAAAGTCTACTTCCACACTACGTCTACTCTCCTAAGCATTCCTTCTCTTTCCATTAGGTCTTACTGTGGTAGACCAAAGTCTAGATGCACTGTTTTCTCTTGGTTCCTGGTAGAAACATCTTCCAAACTAACTTATGCATATAGAGCAAGATTCAGCCTGACTTCCAAACATATCTAAATATGACATTCTTCCTATCAAAGTTTTTGGGCGAATTTAAATGTAAATTCAGTGACACAACAGATTCTGTGTTTATGGCATTCTACGTCAACAGCCTTTTTTCAATTCTGCTGAACTTCGCACCACCTGAAATACCCCATGTATTCCCTCTAACTGACACACCTTCCAGCCATTCCGTTTCCAGTTGCTGAAGTTATGGTAACCCCTCCATGCCCGCGTCAAATACGACATTCCAGAAGGCCCTTGTCATCTCCGCTCTGCCAGGACACACTCTGGTTCTCTTGGAGTAGCTGTAGTTATCCCAGCCCGCTGAGCTGTGTGTGACCTTTCCCTCTCTAGTTTTTCCCTGATGCTCCTCATGACAGACAAGCAGCCATTAAAGGTTTGTTGAGACATTCTAGATTTTCTTTCAGGCACACTTTGTGATGCCTTTCTGAGCAAATTTTAAAGCTTAAAGCATTTGCCACTACTTGTACCTCCAATAAGAACTTATGCACGAAACAGGTTTCTTATTTAAGGGTCTCTACAGAACAAAGCAAGAGGTGCACCTGCAAAGCTAATGAGGCACCCTGGGACTTGGAGTCCTGGAAACCAACTGCATGGAAGCTCGTAATAATCAAAACGTAAGATCTTTGAACTTCAAACCTGCAGGGTGGGCTGAACATGAGCATCCTTTCGACGGAAAAAAAAAAAGTGTTTTACCTACAAATGGTGTGACTGTTACACCTCAAAATGTTTATGTATGCTTCAAACATGGTTTGCAGTGACAATAATAATGTACTCTGAAAATTTATTCAGTGAGCTCAATGCTTTCTCTGTGGAGTAAAATTAACTCCACTTTCAGTTTTGTCCATTTTTTAAAACATCCTTTTGAAGCCTGCATTATTTTGTTGCTGTTGTTGAAGCGGAGAGCTTTAAAATAGCCCTCTTCTTGGTGGCCCTGCGTGGCAGCAGTCCAGACATGGTCCATTTATGGAAGATGCTGTAGATCATGTGGAATTTTTTTCTGAGAGCCAGCTTCGGGAGCAGCCATAAAGTGCATCTTGTGGTGCAGGCTGACAAATGCATTTTTTTTTTCCTGCGATTATCTGAATTGCTTTTGTCTTTCCCGGTTTTGTGGTAGAGTCAAGGATTAGAGCACAAAGAAATGTTTCCGATGCATCATTACTTGGGAAATAGAGTTAAGCCTGCCAAAGATTCTGTAAGCAGTTCAGTAAAAATAGTGCATGATCTTGCAAAAGGTCTCTGATTTGAATCCTGTAAGATGGGGTTCATAATAAAAATACTCACTGCAGAGCGTGACTCTGCGGACTAAATAAAGCATGGTTCAGAAATTTGAGTAGTACCTGTGTCATACAATGTATTTGTGCATTAACTTCGGTATTTAGTAAATGAACATAATCCCACATTGTAGCACACCATGCAACATTTAAGTAATGCTATAAACCCTATTTATTTAATATTTAATGACCTGAACAGCATAGAGGCAAAAAAGTAGGTGAAAAACAACAACAATAACAACATCAAAGTTGCTAAACCATGAGTAAAATAATTATTTTAGCGATTTTCTGAATGATGTTACTCAGATTATTAGCAACCATCGCGGATCACTGCAAAGCCATGTGCTCCTGAATCATGCCCTGTGCTGCTCGGAATGCTGGTCTCCTTCACCTTCCAGCATGTTTTACTAGGCTCCATAAATCTGGCACATTTTTCACGTCTTTGACCTCTGAACTCTATCCACAGCAGTTTAACATACTGGATTTTTTTTGAAATTTCTGAACTTCTTTATTAAGAAAGGGAATGTGTTTCCTTGATCGCCATCTCTAATTTGAACCCAATCGATTACATTTGTTTATTGGGCTCACGAATTCAAATACCTGGCAGGTTTTTTGTTTCCCCTAAAAGCGTCAATTTTTCAGCCACTACTAAGAAGGAAACACACTTAGACTTACAATCTGAGCTTACCTGACCCGAGATTCCTTAGCACAGCACCAGAGCGATGGACGGGGTTGTATTATGACTGTTTCTTGTAATGTACAGACTGTGGTCTGAACAGCCTGCACCTGCATGGGAGGCCGGGAAGGGGCTCTGGGCTCCTGGCTTCAGATCGGCTCAGCTTTATCTGTTGTGGTCACTGAATCATAGTATGGAAGATCTTCCTCTCTGTCTCTCTTCCTCTCTATATATCTAGAATTGCAATGAAAATAAAATAAATATTAAAAAAAGAAACTGCATGATCATGATGGTAGGTCCTTTGGCAGTCCATGACTTTGAAAGATTGTCTGAATAAAGAAACTCCTATGACTGTGACACAACCATCGACTAGCTGCGCTAGTGACCACATTGGAATCTAAGTGTTGCAGCTATCTGCTTATACTATGGAATATTCTGGAATTTTATTGTTTATTTTTTTGAGGTTTTTAAATCTCTGAGCATAATCGTGTATTTTCTTTCATATGATGAAAAAAGTCATCAAGCTCTTATCTCACACTGTGCCTCTTTGCTTGCTTGTCTATTACTTTTGTTTTTAACATTTATTTATTTTTATTGGAAAGGCAGATTTACAGGAAGAAGGGGATGCATTGAGAAAGCTCTTCCATCTGTTGATTCACTCTCCAAATGACTGCCCTGGCCAGAGCTGAGCCAATCTGAAGCCAGGAGCCAGGAATTTCCCTCAGGTTTTCCATGTGGATGGATGCAGCATTCCAAGGCTTTAGGCTGTCCTCCACTGCTTTCTCAGGCTGTAAGCAGAGAGCTGGATGGGAAGTGGAACAGCTGGGATCGAACCAATGCTCATAATGGATGCAGGTGCTTGGAGGTGGAGGCTTAGCCAATTGAGCCATCACACCATCCATAGTCTGTGATTTCTAGTTGTTCCCACAGACTCCTCGAGGAGTTCTCAGATGTCTTACAACCATCTTCTCATTTGACTACTTAAACACTTATCTAAAATGGTTTAATCACAGATAACAATCAATCCTATCTAGGTAATTTTCCATCTTTTCCACTAGAAAAATCTGTATGGATGTGGAAGTGATTAAAATACAATCATAAGTAAGAAATGACCTTGAAAGCAAGGTTGCTTCTTTCTTCAGCCTTCTCCTTTAGCTTCAGCGAGGCATTTAATTCTGCAAGGAACTGTTTTGTGCACTAAACTAGAATGCATAATTTAAGAACCCTAAAATTCTTACACTTTTTTTTTTTTTTAGTGTGTGTGTGTGTGTTTTAGTACCCAGCAGACTGTCAAGGCTTGAAATAAGAATTACAGATTCTGTATAATATTAAGGGGGAATTCAGGAGTGGGAGAGTTATTACCTTTCAAGTCTCTCTCTTTTTCAAATCAAATGGGGAAATGAAAATATGTCACCTGTTTCATGGTAGAAGCCCTGACAGGAAATGAGCTCTGTGGTTCTTTAGAAATCAACCTACAACCTTCAGAGGGTCCTGGCAGACACAGGGTTATTTGTCAAGCTGTTGTCCTGGGATTAATCCTAGTTTTACATTTAAGTTACATCATCTTAATTGCTTACTATCCTTTCAATCTCTTCATCTTCAAGGGGACCAGTGGGTGACACACATGGGAGACCTGGTGAAGTTCCCCAACACCCTGCTTCAGCCTGGCCCAGCCCCAGCTCTCGCAGGCCTGTGGGAGTGGATGAATATGAGGATTCTCTCTTCTAGTGTGTGTTGCTGTATCTCTGCCTGTCAAGTTTAAAAATAGTAGTAATAATGTTTATTTTCCCCTTTCCCTGCTGAATCTATTGGCTTTTGAAATTTGGTTTAGTTCATCCAGCAATCTCTGCAGAAAGCTTTATAATACAAGTGGTCCCTCAGTCTTCTCTCTCAGGAGCATCCAGTGTGCTGTGACTTCCCCTCAGTTTTCTCAGCCATCTTGAGTCTTGTACCTTCTCTCCCTACACTCCAGCAGAAATTAGGGGCTTTATATTATATTTTCAAATCTAAACACAGCAAATGGTGAAAGAGTAAAGACCCAACAAGTCAGCAAAGGAAATGGCTGCCAGTTTGTTCATCTCAGACTGAAAATTATACAGTGAGCATCATTGACTGATTCATTTCTTTAAGAAAATTTACTTATTTGAAAGGCAGAGCAGGAGAGTAAGAGACAGGGATGCAGAAAGAGAGAGGCAGCGAAAGAGGTCTTGTTTTTAAAAACTTTATTTATGTAACTGATAGAGTGATGAGTCAGGGAGATAAAGATCTTTTACTTCATTGCACTCCCCAAATGGCCACAAGGGCTGGGATTTCTCCAGGTTAAATGCTATAGTTCATAGCTCCACTCAGGTTTCCCTGTGTGTGGCAGGGACCCAAGCAAATGGTTCACCTTCTGCTACCTTCCCAGGGGTATCAGCCCGGAGCTATATAGGAGGCAGAGGAACCAGAGCTCCAGGATGGCAATGATGGTATTGCAAATGGAGGTCTAACTTGTTGAGCAGAATGTTGGTTCAAATTAATTCGTTTTGGATATTCTACTTACATGGGGCAGTTAGTATATTTCAGCAATGGGTTTTTCCTGATGCATTTTCTTTTGGAATAACAGATTGCAATTAAGTGGATGACTCACCAAGAAAATAGGTTTACATAGCTCACAGTTGTGGAGTCCAGGGAAGTCACAAGCTCAAACAATGGTCTCTGCTCAGCTTCCCCTGAGGGCCTCGTTGCTGCTTCATGTCATGGTAGCAGATAGGAGTTGGCGTGAACGAGAGCTAAGGAAACTGATCTCATAACAATTCATTCTTCCAGGCATGAAGCCACGCCCACAGGGTCTACCTGTCTAACAAAAACCCATGCATTACAGTGGAGCTCTTGTGGCCTGAAAACCAACCATTAGCCCCTCCTTCCTTGCTGAAGCACATTTCCAGCACATAGACTTCTGAATGACACATTCAATGCATGGTGCTCCTCAGCAGGGAGAGAAGACCCTGCAGATATGTTCCTGCCAAGGAAAGTCATGTTCTTCCTCTCGCTTTCTCTCTCTCAGTCAAGTGTGTGGAAACTCCTCTCTAATTCAGACACTAGGTTCCGTGTCCTCATCAGTGAGAGTGGAAAGAGGTGGCGATATTGATGAACTTTGCTCTGTTTTCAGAAAGCATAACCATCTGTTATGGAAGAAAGTGTTTCCAATATGAAAGTGTTTCCAATATGCAAAGAGAAGGCAAGGCAAGAAATAATCCAGCCAAGAAGCTTATGGCAAAGGGAGTGCAGTTCATTTTCGTTTGTGCTAGGCGGTTTTTCAGGCAGCAGTATGTGGCTGGTCTGAAACGCTATGTGGAAACAAGGTAATACTTGACTTTTCTTCTTTTTCAGATCCATTTATTCATTTGAAAGTCAGAGTTATAGAGAAAGAGGGAAAGATGCAGATTTTCCATCTCTGATTCGCGTTCTAAATGGCCGTGATGGCCAGGGTGGGGTCAGGCTGAAGCCGGGAGCCAAGAGCTTCATGTGGGTCTTCCTTGTGATCATCAGGGAGCCAGGCACTTGGGACATCCACTAGTGCTTCTCCTGTGCCATTAGCAGAGAGGTGGAGCAGAAGTGGAGCCAGCTGGGACAGTCATAACCGGGAGTTTTACCCTCTGCCCCACAGCACTGGCTCCAGATGATAGCTGAAACTAAACAGAGCGATGATAAAGTCGTCAGGGAGGAATTGCTAAAGGCAGGATTGAATGAGATAAGTTCCTAGAGCTGTCCACAGGACGGCATTCTGCAGTCAGCCTTCCAAACTGAGCGCATTCTCTATCCTGTTCTGAATCACTTCCTGTTTGTTGTCACCCTTGTATCTTGCGTCTGCTGTCGTTTCCGACACAGCATACTTTAATTTATTTGCTGCCAGGTCTCCCAGGTGGATGACGAGTTTGCTCTAACACAGCAATGTCTCAACTTTCTATTCCTGTGCGGAAGACGGAGGCAGAAAATATTTATGAAATTCAGTTCGACTGAACTGAATAATCTTTTGTTTTAAATTCACTCTTTCTCAGGATGTTTTCTAGTTAAATATGATTAAATGCCCGAAGAGGTTATTGAAAGAATTCAACATAACAAACTTTTCATACGCATCTTTCGTATTAGTGTGGGTTGTGGGGGTGGGGGGGGTTGATGCACAAATGAATCAACTGGATTGAGGAAAAATGTGTTGAATAATGAACTATAATTTTACTAAGGATGTAAGTCAGTAGCTGGAAACCATTTTATACTAGATAACCAGACATATGGAAATCTTCCCAAAGACTAAAAATTGTGACTCACCTAGAAACTATGTAATTATTTCAGCTATTAATTTTTTTAAGTTTAAAACAACTTCTATTTAGAGAGCAATGTATAGCAGACATTTCTGTGCCTGGAAGAAGTGAATGCATGGTTTCTCTAATTTAAATCACTTTTTAGGTCATATGATTTAAATCTATGCAGCTGAGAGCAGAGGAAGATGTTTAAAGTAAAACTAGAGGTTCTACGAATTAATCACTTTTAAAGCCTCAATTCCATATTTGATGAGTCACCGAGCTTTGTAAAGAGCATTCTAAAATGAATTGTTAAGGAAACGAACTTTGACACCAAGGAAATCCTTGCTTCTCTCCCTGGCTTGGCCCTTGCTGGCTGCTCGCCTTGTTCTTCTCTGAAGGTTGGCTAAGGCATGCGTAAACTCGTTGCAGCTTAGATCTGGCAGAACTGTCCTTAGAATCAAACAAGACAATAACGCACGAGCCAGCTGGCTCCCCGGTCGGCTGGTAAGTGTGCTTGGAGAATGGCAATCATGGCAACAGATGCACAGAAATGGGTGGTTCTCTTACCCTTTCTGGGGAGACAGAATAGGACCAACAAACAACGGCGCATATTTTTAGCCAGCATTAAGGAGAAAAAAGGAAGATAATGTGAGAGCTGCCTGTGATTATTTTTCTGTCTCTGGATGTATATTATTGTACTAAGATTTTTTTTTCCTGTTGTGTGCTGACATCTCATTGTTTACTTCTCAGGACTTGTGAAAGTCCTAACCTGGCACACTGCGAGGCAGGAGTTCCACCCAACAGCATCGTGCTCAAAGGCAGCGGCTCTGCAGCATCAACGTTAGCTTTTGCTTGCAAACCATCTGACGCAGGGTGAACCGGGTGTTTTTTTCATTTTATGAACTGGTAGGGTATTACACTGTACTTCTTGCCTAGGACTGAGAGGACACTTCTAGAGAGTAGAGTGGGGAAAGACCTGGGACCAGGCGAAGAACGGGATGTCTATGGGTGCATGAGGTACCAGGCCCGCAGAGAGGGTGGGAGAAGGAGATGTGGCTGCTTCCACACTGAGCAGACAGGCTCCAGAGGCTGCTGACCCGAGGCTTGCACTCTGCTAACCAGTTCCTTCAAACACATTCCGCGTGTGTGCCTGTTTCCTTCGGCCACAATAGTGACGCTTTTTATTGATTTATTGTCATTTCTTATCTCACACATTGTAATTCCTCTGTTTATTTTTCATGTTTCTGCTCCCAGTTAGAATGTAAGCTCCACGAGACAAGAGTTTTTCATCTCTCATGTGCTTGGCACATTGTAGAGATGCATAAAAAGAAAACTAAAAGCATTTCATTCAAAAGTCGGTTGCAACTCACCAACAAGCCATTTTCTCTGGATACTTTCCTAAGTGTATTTGTTAATTTTTATAAGCGTAAGTGTACACGGATGTATATATATATATATATATATATATATATATATATATTTACTTCTTTTATTTTAACAATCTTTACGTAGTTGATTAGGGCACAAAGGGTCAAGGGCTACAAGAAAGTAGGTAAGACCATTTTTTCCACATTAATATTATTATTAATTTTTTTTCTGTGTCTGGGGTAAGGGAGGAGATACAGGGAGAAGCCCCACCCAGCCTCCCACCCATCCCAGGTTCCTGACATGGGGCATGCTCCGAGGGTCCTGCTCATGCAGTTTTGATAGTTCAACAGTTCTGAATTGCTGCCAATCTCGCCATTCCAAGCACGATGATTTCATTGTGCTTAGGTGTATATCTTTATATTGTTCAAAGTATTCTGCACGTGTAATTAACTTTTCTTTCCTCCTGATTTCTTGTGTAAGTTCTGTTTCAGGTTATTCATAGTATCCTTTTTGACATAATATTCCGGGTTGGAAATCAATGCTTGGAAAGTGGCATTGGCAGCCATTTTTTCTTGTTAGTTGTTAAGACTATTTTAATTTTCACTCCCCTAAATATGGCTAAAAATACTTGTAATTTTTTTCATGCATTTTGGGTTATTTTGGACACCTGAAATTACTTTTTCAAGAATAGAATTCTGAAACATATTCTAATAATTTTGTAGAGATTTGATATCTGTTCATACTCATGAGAACAGTGTGAAAACTATCCAATATTATTCTTTGAGTAATTTTCTTATACAATAATACTAAAGTAAATGCTAATAATTTGGCAGATATCAGAATTTGTCTTGATTTACACTTCTTCTGTTACTTAGGCCAAGAAAGAGTTTACGTGCTCACTGGTCAAGTGTATTTTTTTTTTTTTTGGAAATTTTTCTAAGTAGTTAGTGTATAACTCATCTCTGAATTATATTTTTCATTCTCTTAATAATGCAAAATTTATTAAAGTGGTCAATCTAGAGATAGAAGGAAAAAGTATTAGAGGTCACTTATACCATGTGTTCTATTCCTGTCTTTCCATTTCTTGCCTATGGGTTGAGAGTTACCTCTTTTATATATAGCACAAATATAATATTTACATAAACATATGTGAATGCTGTATTATTTACATATTATATAGCATATATAATGGCTACACATGTCATTTACATAATTTAATATAATTTATATAATATGTATTACATAATTACATATACATAATTATACACACTATATATACACACACTTATACACATACATATGTGTGTTTGAAAGGAAGAGTTACATAGGCCAAAGGAGGGAGAGGCCAATCTTTCTGCTGGTCCACTCCCTGTCCAGCTGCCGCGAGCAGGGATAGGCCTGGGCAAAGCCAAGGGCATCCTCTGGGTCTCCCACACAGGTGCAAGGACCTGAGGGCTGGGGCTGTGCTTCATTGTTTCCTTGGGTGGATTAGCAAATGCTGAATCAGAATTGAACCAGTGTCCATACGGGCACCAGCATTGCCAGTGACACTGAAAGTGCTGTCCACCACAGCGTGGCCAGAATTACTTCCTTTAGTATAGATTTTTTTTTTAGTTCATGTGCACATTCCTTTACATGGGCACATAAGTATATGGGTTCACTACACAAATCATTTTTCTTCACAGCATGCTGAAGATTTTCTTTATTTGAACAAAGTGCCTTGAGAGCCAAGTCATTTGCAATTTGCTCCTTCGCTCATAGTTGATATTACTCAATTCTCTATAAATTAATAATATGACAGAAAAATGAGTATGTCATATACACATATTTTGATAATATTCTGGAAAATAAAATAGAAATTCAGATTTTACATGGAATGAAGGACTTCAAAAATTCTTGAAAAATGCATATTAGCTTTTCATTTAATTTATCTACAAATATTTTGAAGTTTTCCAATGCATATTTTAAACTTAAAGCACTTTATAAGTATTGGCCTGTGATGTATTATTTATTAATTAATAATCTGCATTTTTCGTATGTATTGCTGGCTTTTATGCTTTGCTTACTTATCTTCTGGGGCCTTTGGCTTTTACTGATTTGTTGACATATATGCGATATACTTAACTCATAATAATTAGAATATAATATGAAACTTTACATATATGAATGATGTAACATCATATATTATATGTACAGCATAATAATATTAAACACAATATATGATCTATAATATGTGATAAATGTTACATTATATACACAATGTGTAATGTTTAATATAGCTTATGTAACATATCATATATAATGATACATACTACATAATATATAATTATTAACTTCTAAGAGCAATCTATGATACGATAGCTTTTTCAAAAAGATTGATTCATTACTTTTGAAAGTTACAGAGCATAGGAGGAGAAAGAGAGAGAGAGATGTGCTCCATTTACTGGCTCTCGTCCCACATTGCCACATTGTCCGGGGATGGGTCAGGTCTAAGCAGAAACCAGGAGCTTCATTTGGGTCTCTCACATGAACAGCAGTATCCAAATACTTGTGCCCTTCGACTGCTCTTCCCGGGCCATTATCACAGGACTGAATCAGAAGTAGATGGGACACAACTTTATTGTCATGGGCTGTTGTAAGTGGTGGCTTATTTGACTATGCCGTTGTGTAGATTCGTATATTTATTTTTTAAAAAAATTTTGCAAATAATGGTTTTGCATTTATCACTTACTTTAAAACTGCGTGTATTCTTTATTTCATTGAATACAAGCTTCATGTTAGGAAGCCTAATTTTTTGCTTTGTTTTGTTTGGATTTGCTTTTACTGGATAGATAGATCAGACTTACAGAGACAAAGCAGATGAAGAGAAAGATCCTCGATCTGTTGGTTCACACCCCAAATGGCTGCAACAGGGAGCTGAGCCAATGCAAAACTGGGAGCCAGGAGCTTCCTCGAGGTCTCCCAAGCACCTGTATGTAGGAACCCAAGGCTGTGGGCCAGCCTCTGCTGCTTTCTCAGGAGTTTGCAAGGTGAGACTTTAGTCATTGAGGCACCCCACCTCCTAGGAAGCCTAACTTCTAAGTAAATACCTGGTAACATCTTAGTAATATCTTCTCCCTTTCAATTTCAATTTTGTTGTTTTTTTGTTAAATTTAGTAAAGTATATTTGCTTGGAGTTAACATAAAGCACGATATACAGGCCCATGTTTCTTTTCCCCTTAATAAATTAAGAGTGTTCCAATATAATTTATTAAATAATCCACCTTTTCACATTGAATTTAATTCTGTATTCATTATTTTTTATATGTGACTATACTTTAGAAAGTTCACATAGAAATGGATTTTTGAAACCTAAACTGAATATAGCTGAATATACACTTGACTTTCATATGGCTATATTAGAGATCAATGATTTTCTTCATATTCTTAATTTTGCTCACATTTCTACCTTGAACTATTTATACTATAGTTTGGTTACTTTTCAAATATCACTTGCAAGTTTGTTTTTCCTCTCCTAAGATTCTAAATTATTCTAATGAATTTATTTGACAATGTATGTTTTGTTTTTTAAATAAAAGAAAGAGGTTTATTTTGGATCATGGTTCTAATCCAAAGTGGGGTGGGGGGCACATTAGATAATTGGCTTTTCTTAATTTATAATTTTATTCTCCTGTCTTTTGAATATTTGTACCGTAAACATTTTGTATATATTTGTTGTAATGTCTTTTAACTTGCTTGGTTATTTTTATTTCCGTAGTGTGAATCCTTCTGTGTGTTAATTCCATAGCTGCTCTTGTGTTTTATAGTTTCGTCATTAACTCTGGGGTTAGATGTTATAGAATCCCTGGGTTTTTGGGGTGTGGGAACCTCCTTACAGAGCCATTTTGTGTGCAGTTCTATGGGCCAACCTCTGGATTATGTTCTCTACTCCACATCGTGCATTTAACAGATTCTGTTATGTTGCATTGGAATCCAAAGTAGACTTTTGATTTCTGGTAGACAGTTCTGTTCCCCAAAACAACAGCAAGAATGGACATTTCTCAGTGAGGTTGATTCCTACCCTGGGGCTCTGCACTGTTGACCCAAACTCTTGGTTCCTCATGGATAGCACAGCCCCAGCCCTTAACATTTGTCTGAGCTTCCAGTAGCGTAGCTCCACAGCTTCAAACGTTTGTCATTATTGGATCTATGAGTGTTTTCATTCCAAGGATCTATGAAATTCTCACCTGACTTCCAAGCAATTGTAAAGTAGGTATGGTGGTTGCACGTTGGAAAGGAGCTCTTGTGTACATTCATGCTTTGGTTTTCCCCGTAAATGTCTAATTAACAGCTTCTTAGACATTGTCAGTAACTACGCTGCTGAGATTTTCTCCTAAGAAGGTAGTTTGACAAGATTGATACTAATTATTCACAAGGCCATTGTACTACTTGTAACATATTTGTTGTATTGGCAGACTCATTGTGATAGCAAATGTAAACACACGTTGGTACACTCCTTTTCCTGAGTTCACGATCTGCACTTCTGCTTCTATGATATTTATTTATTGTGAATGTAGAGGTGAAAATGAAGACCTCTATTGAATAAAATCTTCATTAAAAAATTTACCTTATCAGTTTTGTCCCTTGAAGAAGTAACAAGTTATTGTCTTCCTTCCAAATTCTTAGCAGATCCGTTACATGTTCTTCTGGAATGTTCAGTCCTAATTCATCCCCAAGTCAGTCCCTATGTTCCATTTGTCTCATTCGATCTCCTGTCCTGAATGAAGATCTTGGGAAAAGCAGCTTGTTTCAGTGTATTGTGTTCGCTATGTAAATTTGTCAGCATGGAGAAGTGGATGATGACCCTGGAAAGTCCTGCTGAGTTTGGGATGACATTAAAGATGTCCGGAGATGATTTTCTTTGGGGGAAAAAAGCGATCCTTGAAAGTTCTAATATATTGTGGAGTCACAGGAGGAAAAGAAAGAACAAAGATTCTACCTATATGATAATGAACATGAAAATGATAAACAGCTGCTTTTGATCAACTATGTGGTGATATTTCAGTTTCTCTTCCCCAGCAAATACTTTTGCATCAGAGTGAGGTGCTATACAATTTATTTTAGAGAAATTCTCTTTTAATTTTGTGCATTTGCAATTCAAGTGCCATTGTCAGGGATAGACTGCAGAGAATATCCTGGTTCCCTTTGAGTAACTGATGCTGGGACTCTGAGACCAGAACGATTCTAATGGCTGTGCTGTAGGTCAGTTGTGCTGTATTGCTGCATTGTTCACATGCCTGAGAGAACAGAAACAAGAAAAAAGTTTTGGGAAATGTGACTCCCATCGTTTGTACTCCAAGTATACCGGTAGTCTACTTTTTATCCTTTTTATCAATACCAAGTATGCTAAGTATTGTATTGCAGCAACAAATCTTGCCATTCATTGCAGTAAGTTCTTTGATATTATTCAAATTAACACGGCTGTTCTTGACCCCTGGAACATCCATTTTCATTTCAAATTTGATCATTTCGTCCTATATGAGAGCACAAGTTCAACTTTCTGTCAACAGAGGAACGCAAATCATTTTTCAAAAGAGAGAAGAGAATTTCTTTCTTCTTAGTAGACTATTAGAGCATTGAAAACATTAAGTCAGTGCCAACCTTTGGGAATTTTTTTTTAAAGATTTATTTGCTGTAGCTTTCTTTCTTTTTTAAAAAGATTTATTTTATTTTTATTACAAAGTCAGATATACAGAGAGGAGTAGAGATAGAGTGGAAGTGGAGCTGCCGGGATTAGAACCTGCAACCATATGGGATCCTGGCATCTTAGCCACTAGGCCACGCCATTGGGCCCCAACCTTTGGGAATTTGAAAACTCATTTAACTCCTTGGAGTGTTAACTTTTGTTACTGTTATGCAATTGCCTTTAGTGCTGAGCTACAGTTCATAAATGGACTTTAGCATGATAGTTATTCACCAGCTCACACGTCAGACCCATGTTTTGAGACCAGTTTCGTCAGTTAATGCATCTAGTTTCAGAAGACTTAATCAGGGGCCGTTAAATCCAACCCTAAAATTTTAGCACAGTGATGTCTGAGTGTCCATATTTTTATAACAACGATTTGATGTCTATTTAAACATGATTGATTTTGAGTACAAGATCAAAATTTTGTTGAGGATCAGTTGAGTGCTAGGTAGTTGGACTTCAAATGGAAATTTGGATTTTCCGAGGTTACAGACTGCTATTTATTCCTACCATGCTTTGTTTCTTTTGATTTAATGAGACCACCTTTGGCCTTGCCACTCTTTCCAACTTGAATATAATCCTTTGGTATCATCTACCCATTAATTGACAGTATCTGGTTCCTTGTTATCTCTAGAAACTGTTGCCGATAATCTAGGTCAGTGATTTTTTTTTCTCGCTGAATTTTCAGAACTCTTTCTTGTCACATAAAGCTCCCTCTTTCTGCTCAGTATACACTCATGTCAAGGCCCTACAGCAAGATTGCCACGTTTTGCAGATAGCTGCCCATGTGAATTATACTTCAAATTCAAGTGCAAGATGAAATACATTTTGACTCTTTGTTAAATAAATGAATAAATCAGTGAATCCAGGGGAGATAGGCAATGCTTTAAAGGTTCCATGTGTAGGCATTTGGAGTTAATCAGATAGGTGCTCCCTTCAAATAGGAAGAGAATGTAATTAAAAGGAAAACCAGGTAACACTTGTGGCTGATACATTGTCCCTCCTCTTGTGCGATGCTGGTGTCATCCCGCCACCCCATGAGAGGACAGTGTGTTCTTTAGAGCCTTAGGAACAAGAAACAAGAACAAGTCACAAATCCAATCAGGTTTTCAATCAATGCTTTCACCTTCTTTTTAAGATAAGGTTGAAGTTTCATTCTTTGAAGGAAAATGAGAATGTGGCTTGTTTATTGTGAGAACATAGGTCATCTGAAAAGGCAAACCGTTTTCAAATTAAAGATGGTATCTTGTCTGTTGAAGGAAATTGGAGTGTAAAAGCAGCCTAGGGGCAGGCAGAGCACAGCTGTTGCTGGGGGAATGCTGCGGATCTTGAGAAGCACCGTGAGTCATTTCATTCTTCAGGGCCATACTCTTTCCCTGTTTGAGTGTGAAATCATGGTAAGATCCACATATAATAAATACAGCGCTGGGCAGTTGTGAAGGACTGTTCGTAGTGGTGGTAGACTGAAGCTTCTGCTGGGAGTGTGAGGACTGCAAACAGGGCTGTGCCTACTTCAGGTTTAACGTTCTCTTGTTGAAGCGGTGGAGGATAGGGAGGGGAAATGCAGTGGCTTCTCTTGTATGAACGCCACCTGCCCAGAGACTCCTCAAATATGCTGTCACAGCCACCGTCTTATCTCAACTGGGCAACTTTCTCATGCTTATTATTAATTCTGCTTTAGAAATCACAAATCTGAATCATGAATGCCTTTCCCCAGGTCCCACAACCAATGATCCATTGAGCCAAAACTTTTGTAGAGATCCTTTGGCTACATGTGATATATTTTGGTGAAAGAGCAATGATTCTTTCCTTCTTTGGAAATAGCAACTAGGAAGTAATAAACCTTTGTATTTAGAAAAACAGATTCTTGGCAATCAAAATGGAACTTTTGGTGTGGTAGTGAAGGTGCAAGTCCCCCTGTGTTTTTAAAACTTGCAGACTCTGAAGACAATGAACCATATTTCAGACAGAGACAACTTGTCATGGATCATTGAAGATGGTTGAGTTTGCGGGCAGAATCTGTGTCGTTGACATCTCAATCTACATTGTCTCAGCAACTGTGCATCAACAGTCTCATAGCTGTAAAATTTTTCCATTTCATGGATGACGGAAGTCTCATTATTAGATTTCTCATTAAAATTAAATATTGGAATAAACTTTAATTTTAACCTGATACTCGTCTGGCATTTTCACTATCTTTTAAAAAATCCAGCTATTTCCACCCTACCTTTCTTTATGAAATGAATTTAAGCCTGACTTAGAAAATGAGACATAAAAAGAAATGCTGGGATCCTTAGCACTTGAACCTATGTTCATTTATTTCCTCATTCATTCATTCTTCATCCACAGATATTGACCGAGTTCCTAAAATGTCTCAACTCTGTAATGAGATTCCCCTGCAAAGTGTTACAAATGGGTTATTGCACCTCACTGAAAATAATCGCAAAATGTGAGTGATAAGATCATGGCCACGAAAGTGCTTTTGCAATCAACAAGTCTGATAGTATGTTAGACATAATCTCCTAAGGTTGGACATCAGTGATGATGTATTAAAACATGTTTTAGCCAGAAATGAGATTTTGGTTTAAATCAATGGTACAAGTCTGAGCAGAAGCAAGCAGCCCGCTCTGGTTGAGGGCTGGGGGTGAGCGATGAGGCTGTCCCAAGACAAGAACACAGTAGGAGCTCGATGCTGACCTAATTTCTCAAGGGAGTACACTAGGTAGGTAGATAGGTTCATAAATCATTTTAACGTGTTGGAATAAGGAAGATTATGAATCTCTAAGGCGGTATGACATGTCATTCAATCTCAGTTATTTAAATTTTCCTGAATATTACAAAACCCTTGGACTACCCAGATATCTTATGGGAAACTATAAGCAGCTATGCCTTGATTCTGTTTTTCCTGTGGGATTGAACGTAGGTAGTCCTTGCTGGTTGAAGCCAAGGCAGAAAGGAATATTGAAAACAAAATAAATCCGGATATTTCATAGATGGCTTTAAATCACAGTAGCTGTGGCATTGAGTTTTGGCATTTATTTAACAAGTTTTGTTTTGTCTTGTTTTGCATCAATTACTTTGATGCAATCTGCAAAAGTAATCTGGTTCATTTACCACATTGAGTATAGGTCCAGTGGAGCTCTCCACTGCACAGCTGCAGTATTTTATGTAAATGGAAGAGGTGGTCTCAAGTTGGGTAATGCTGCTCTCTTGGGGAAAGAATAGAAATTCTTTTAAAAATATCTATTTATTTGAAATGCTGAATGAGAAAGAGAGGGAGAGAGCGAGAGAGAGAGAGAGAGAGAGAGAGACTGACTTCCATCTGCTGGCTGGCTTATTCCCAAAAGAACACAACAGCCAGAATGGAGCCAAGCCGAAACCAGGTGTCCCTGTGTGCATGACAGGTGCCCAAGTTCTTAACCCATGTCCCACTACTTTACAAGTCTCATTAGCATGGAATTAAGTTGGAAGTGGAGTGGGAGATACTTGAACCATTTCAGACAGCAGTTTAATCAGCTGTGTTACAATGTCAGCCACACAATCTCTTAAAAATTATACAGATGTTACTTCTGCTCTTGTTTTGAAGATCAAACAAGTTATGTATCCAAGTGTGATGGTGTGGTGGATGGTGTGATCTTACAAAACAAGACAGTGAATGATGGAAGACTAGAATGGAGCCTCCTTAATACCTAAAAGCAAGGAGACAGAGCCAACATCCAAACTACATGTAAAGGTAAGCACTTGATGTAGTGATTATGCCTCTGGCTGGGCTCTCTGCATTACAGAGTTTGAGTTCCAGCTTTGTTCCTGATTTCAGTATCCTGCTAATGCACACCCAGGAAATGGCAGGTGACTGCTCCCATGACTGGGTCCCTCCCCAGGCATGTGGGAGACCTGAAATAATCCAAGGCTACCAGATTTGTCCTGTCTCTGCCCTGACAATTGTTGGCATTTGGGCAGTAAATGAGTAGATGGGAGTCTCCTGTCTGTGCCTTTCAAGTGAATAAACATCTAATTTAAAAATGGATAAAATTAGCATTGCATGAATCTATAAGTGAGTTAACTACAGATGATGAAGTGATTGGTATAATGAAGAATGGAGAAGCAATATGAATGCAGAATAAGACTACCAATAATTTTTGCATTTTGAATGCCATGGAGAAAATGTGAACTTTACTTAGGAGTCAAGTTATTTATCCCTATGCAGCTAATAATCATAAAACTCTTTTCTGCTGTCAACATGAAGGATGAATGAAAGAGATGAGAAATTCGGTTAGAAGGTTCAGTAGGAAATAGGCAGAGAAGTTCAGGAGAGTAATGCCAGTTGAAGGGTCGATGTCAGTAAGAAACAGGTACAGCTAACACTTTCAGAAACGGATTTGGCACAATGTGGGTGTAAACTTTTTGTCACTGAGCTGGTTGGGAATAATTTTACTATTGCAGTATCTCGTGAACAAGGTTTAAAAACCAATTTTAATAGCATAAATAATATGATGTCAGAGTTTATTTAGCTTCCTTGGAAGATAACCAAATCCCCTTAAGTTATTCTAGAAGCTTCTCGATAGTCTTAGCCAATAATAATGAACTTGAAGTGTCAAAAGCTCACAAGCTGGGATGTCTGTAGTAACAATCTATAGTTTATGTACATGCTGAATGACCCCTTTGATTGGTTGGCATCCATAGATGATACATTGGCTATGAATATTTTGAGTACCATCCTTGCCTGCAAGGTCACATTATCTTTTGCTTTGTTTTCCAAGTCAGCATGATAGTACTATGTGAGTACCAAAAGGGGAATTAAAATGTAGTGCTTTTGTTTCTTTCTGTAGATGACAGTTTGTTTTTATTCTTATAAAGATCTTGCAAGGAAAGATATCTAAGTGTGATTAAGCATTCTGCCTGGATCAGATGGCTTCCTCATTTCTCCATTGGGTAAGGAATAAACCCCTTTCTTAATATTAACATAGCTCACATCAATTCCCATAAATCTTGGTTGTGGTCAGATGCCCTCTCTTAGTTCCGCCATCGTGGCACTGGCGTCTCTGTCTTACAAGGCACAGTTTATCCTGTAGATTTTTCAGGCGAAGAACTTACTTTTCTATCGCCAAGGATCCAAGGATCTTACACATTACCACACACGTTTTTTATTTAAGCTTTCTTTGTATGCAGGCACCCAAACAAAAAATGTCTGCTGTTCCAGGGGTGGAGAGGACCCTGCTGCCTTTCTTTAGCATTTGCTCTTAAGATCAGAGAGATTCCTGTTGTTCTCTTGGTCCTCCTCTGCATCCTCAATCCTCCATGCGGTTCCTAGTTTTTTTGTATTGCATGATGAATTATAGTCATGCTGCATTAATTATATACAAATTGTTTAATCACACAGCACTATTATCCATTAATTAAACTCAACTTCCCTAAGGCGTCTTATTACCCAGGAGTTTATTAATCTAATTCCATTTACGTTCTGTTATGTCCTTCTGGAATACCTTTGCAGACACCTTAGCCATTTCTTATATTTTAGATTTATAGGGTGTTAACATTTCCCTCCACCTTTTCTTCTTAGGGTGGCTTGTCAATTTATGTTTGCTGAGAAAACAAGAATTTTCTTTTTACTCCCATTAAAATATACAAAGAATTGTCCTTTAGGTTTGTTATATATTGGTGAGCAATATATAAGAGCCAGGAGCTCTTCCAGATCTCCCACGAGGGTGCAGGGTCCCAAAACTTTGGGCTGTGCTTTACTGCTTTCCCATGCTGCAAACAGGGAGCTGGATGGGAAGGATGGGGTACTAGGACATGAACCAGTGCCCATATGGGATCCTGGTGCATGCAAGCCTAGCCAATAGGCTACTGCACAGGGCCCCAGATTGTTTCCCAGAAGGAAAGCAGATATTTAAGACTCCAGAGCTAACTCTATACTTCCCTTGCAGCCATGAGCTCTTTTTGTCTAGTGTATATTTTGTCTGGACCTACTGTGCCTTGTGTGTGCTCCCAGACTGCTGACAGATCTTTCCTGTATGGGTATTTTAAAGGACAAATTTAGGGTGTGCACATTGACCAATCATACTTTCTTCCAGGTCTTTCATTCTGTGCTCTGTATCTTAGTGTCCATGACCACCATAGGCTAACTTTTTAAAGTTAGAAATAAAGCTATCATCATTGATACCTTCTTGCTTATTCCTTCTCAATTCCCAAATTTATTTAATAATATTATAAAAAACTTGAATTTACATTTTTTCACATCAATTACATGGCCGTACTATAGGAAAGCTCATCTGAAAGTTGGCAGACAATTCTAACAGTTAACAGTCTGCTTTTAACTTACAATATATTTTGCAATGTTCTGCAACTATATCCTGTTATATTCTCTCCAAATAAATAAAACGTTGATAAAAATTAAATATCCTACTTCATGCTTTCTGGCCCCCTCCCTGCCCATGCCAATCCGATTCTGGTACTAGGACTATAATTGAACAGATTAGAAGTTGAAGTTTGGTTTTAAAGGTATTTTTTTTTCCTTCAGATATGTGTCATCTCACACTCCGAGTAGCAAAGCTGAAATTGGGCACTTTGATTAACTGATCTAGTATAACTCATGAAGTAGCCTGTTTTAGTGTGACAATGCTTTAAAGGTATTGGGAAATTTTCAAGTGAGATCAGAAGCCACCAAGCTCAACTTTTCACTGATGTTGTTTACACTTCTGTGGTTATCCCAGCTCTCTTTGTTCGTCAAGAAAGTCTCCTCCACCACCAATCACTTTGTTTACAATCTACGTGTTAGAATAAGTAGCTCTCCTCTTGTAAATGGGTTTGGTTGTAAGTTGAATTTTTTAGGGCCAGTTGGAGAGGTTGACGGGTCATAAACATTCTCCCTCTGAAGTCCGTAAGGAAAATGGTATTGCTAAAGAGACCTGAAAATGTCTTGCTGAATGTTGAATTATGTCTTTCTTTAAGCTGAATCCCAGGAAATCTTCTGTGTCTTTCTTTGAAGAGAACAGATTGCATCATTGTCTCTTATAATGAAACATACACATGTTTTTCTTAATGTGCAGTGACAACTCTGAAAAATGAAAGTGGATCATCTGGGTATAAATGGTAACTTCTAGCCTTTTCCCAAAAATTGGGAACTGGAGCTTCTTGTCAGACTTCTCTTATTTTGTCTAGTGGTGTGAACCTCTACTAGAACTTGCTATCCCCTCCATTTCAGATTTGAGAGACACTCGAAGGTCTACAACCACTTTATTTTCATGGTATTGCATTAAAATATTGTCTTCTAAGGGCCTGATGCTGTAGCCTAGTGGCTAAAGTTCTCACCTTGCATACTCCTGGATCCCATATCAGTGCAGGTTTGTATGCCAGCTGTCTCACTTAACATCCAGCTCCTTGCTGTGGCCTGGGAAAGCAGTTAAGGACAACCCAAAGCTTTGGGATCCTGCATCCATGTGGGAGACCTGAAATGTTTCTTGTTCCTGGCTTCAGATTGGCTCAGCTGGGCTGTTGCAGTCACTTTGGGAGTGAATCATTCAATGGAAGATCTTCTCTCTTTCTCTCTGTATATCTGACTTTCTAAATAAATAAATGAGGACAAAATAAATAAAATCTTTAAAGAAAAATATTGTCTCCTATGTATTTTCCCCATGATTGATGCTGACAAACATTTAACCCCATTATAAGTAACACTCAATATTTACATTGTATAATCATGTTCATCAAATATTTCTGAGTATCACACAGACACAAGAAATTTACAGTGTTTTCCCCAAAAACATATATATTATGTCCTGTAATTTTTTCCCTGCAAATGGGGGTAAATAAGTTAATTTTTGGTATTTTTAAAATTGAATATTATGTTCAGTAGCAGAGAATTCAGCCTCCATAATATTGAGTATTTACTACCTGCTATCCATATGCCAGGTGCTAAGTATTGTATAGTCTTAAGACATTTCCATTCATTAATGCATCATTGAGGAGTTGGTATCCACTCTAGACTGCTGTTTCGTATGTTTATACCACCACAAGATGTGTGTCGTCTTCCTAAAGTAGAGGGTTAATTGGGCCCAGTGTCACTGCAAGGTAGATTGAAATATTAGTGGTAGCAAATCTAGGAAGCACATTTTGTAAAAAAAAAAAAAAAAATCACAAATAACGATCTGATTCACAAAGAAGTTGATGGTGCTCTTCACTTCACAGAAAGAGGAAATTCCAGATGCTCTATCTAGTTGCATATTATGAAATAGAATAGCAAAATAGGAATCTTTCTATTTCATCAGGGCTGTGGTTCCTAAAGGCAGAGAACAATTCAAAGCACAAATGATAGACCAACATAGGTTAAGGGAGTCTTCCAGTGTGAGTATACAATTTGGAGATGTTATCTTTTATTTTATCAGACTTATTTGAAATGCAAAGTTTATACAGAGTGAGAGAGAGAGAGGGAGAGAGAGAGATATCTTCCATCTGCACTTTCATTCCCCAAATGCCTACATAACTCTGAGCTGGGCTGGTCAGAAGACAGGTGCCAAGAGCTTCTGGATCTTACAGGGCCATAAGACTTAGGCCATTTTTCATGTTTTTTCAGTCACATTAGTAGACAGCTGGATCAGACGTAGAACAGTAAGGCTCAATCAGGCACCTACATGGGATTCAGTATTGCAGGTAGCCACTTTACTCACCATGTCAGAGATATTACTTTAATATTTACCTTAATGTAGATTCAGAAAACAGCTTTCCTTTTAAGGCTTGGAAGGTTGAAAAGAGAGGGTTTTTCTGGGAGGAGCGGGGGTGATTTGAAAAGTGATCTACAGTGTATGATTCTCATCCTACCGCTTATTCACGTGATACGGTAAAAGGACATAAAGAACTGCAAGCAAAACATTCAGAAAAACTGATCTATATCCAATTAAATTTCTCAGATACAGAACCGAGTCCAGTCGTATGCTTAAACATTGGTGCCTAAAGAACTGTCTGGAAAAGTATTCAGAGAGGATGGAGCTGGTCTGAGTCATACCAGATCCCACTCAGGAAAATATTCAATGGAGTGAATGATCCCCAGGGAAGAAGAGGAGCAACGGCTCTTTGGGGCTGAAAGGATGACTTAGCAGTAAGCAGGTAGGCTGGAGACAGCAGACTCACCAAGGGAGCTGCCACTAGAGGCTTCAAATGATCACATCCATGAAAACCTCATAAGCAATCTCCACATACCCTTGAGAAGACTGATTTAAACACCCAGCATATTGCTGTTGGCCAAGAAAAACGTGTACCCCCAACACCATTTTCTCTACTTTGCAGCGTCTGGAACTACTGATAGCATAATGAGGCAGTGCAGTGAAAGATAGGAGGCAAGCAGGTTATCCAACCAGTAGACTGGAGGAAATTTTCAACTGGATAAAAAAAGGGGGTTATGCAAATCTCTCACAGAATGAGTGATTCAGATGCCAAATCAAGACTTGATACTTTCTATTCCAAAATAACTAAAAACATTATAAAATGTTTTTCTTATTTCTGCCTCAACAGAAGATATTAGGATTCAGGAACTGATTTCAGGATGAAAAGAATATATTTAGTTTATCCACATGGTCTTCTGATGATCCAAGCATAAGCACCTTTCATCCCAGATCCTAGTGTCGAATGAATGCGTTGCTTATCAGAAATAAATCCACCAAATCTTGATGTTAGAAAAGACTTGGAGGGCCCGGCACGGTGGCCTAGCGGTTAAAGCGGCTTTGAATGTGCCAGAATCCTATATGGGCACTGGTTCTAATCCCAGTAGCCCTACTTCCCATTGAGCTCCCTGCTTGTGGCTTGAGAAAGCACTTGAGCACGGCCCAGAGTCTTGTGACCCTGCACCCACGTGGGACACCTGGAAGAAGTTCCTGGCTCCTGGCTTCGGATTCGTGCAGCCCTGGCTATTGCAGTCACTTGGGGAGTGAATCATTGGATGGAAGATCTTCCTCTCTCTCCTCCTCTCTATATATCTGATTTTGTGATTAATTTTTTTTAAAGAAAAGGTTTGGAAATCTACGTAGGGTGCTTCCATTTCAGTAAAGATAGAGCATCTTTGAAAGCACCAGATAAAATTTTTTCAATCCGTATGTAAATTATTCTGCTCTCTATTGCACACTGGAGTGGATGAATCATTTTCCTTGTAATTACTACTCATTTGATATAATCTGCTTCATCCCAGGGCAATGATGGAAGATAGCAATAATGGCAAAGGATATGGGACACTTTCCTCGTCACCCTGTTCATTTCCTCTCTATATTTGAGTGTGCCACGCCCCATTATGGAAAGCATTTATGTGGAGTCATGAAAATTAAGACATTGTCCCTGCTCTTAGGAGCTAATTATATATATATATATATATAATATATATATATATATGTGTGTGTGTGTGTGTGTGTATCTTATTGGAAAATGAGATATACAGAGAGGAGGAGAGACAAAGAGGAAGACCCTCCATTCATTGATTCACTCCCCAAGCAGCCACAATGGCCAAAATTGTACCAATCCAAATCCAGGAGACTGGAGTCCCCTCCAGGTCTTCCATGTAGGTGCAGGTTCCCAAGGCTTTGGGCCATTCTTGACCACCTTCCCAGGCTGTAAGTAGGGAGCTGAATGGGAAGCAGGGCTACTGGGATTAGAACTGGTGCCCGTATGGGATCCCAGTGCGTGCTAAGTGAGGATTTTAGCTACTAGGCTACTGCACCAGGCCCAGGAAGCTGATAACAAATTTTGTATTTTATTGTTTACGAACTCAACTATATCCATTCTTCCTTTCATTTGTTCTTACATTAAAGTAACTTAATTTCCAGGACATTAAATGGCATTCATAACTTTTGAAAGTAGTTAATGGGGAAGAAGTCAAACTTAGGCTCTGAGAACTCATCCTGACATTGTCAATCCAACAACATTTGCTTCTCCAGATCCGTCTGTTCGGAATTACCTTCGTTGTGTGCCAAACCTGGATGTGCTTACCTGAAACTGCTGCAGTAAGTGAACCCAGAAGGAATAATCTTGAGCAATAATCACATTCCAAAGGGAGCTACCCATGACTAGCTCTGTGTGCTCCATGTCCAAAGTGCTTCAGACAAAGCCTTGATGTGAAAGGATGGCTGGCTACCACATTCTTCATTGAGTATGCTATGTTGGCTCGTGTTGTTTCCTAGCAGGTGGACAAATTTAAATTTCTACTGTTGTGTGAAACCAAGGGGGAGGTAGCTACATGGATGGGTATTTCTATATGCATGAGCAATTCAAATCTGTGGTCAGGGAGCACTCCAGTGGACTATGTAAGTTGAGAAGGTGGGAGATATACAAGAACTAATAAGGACAGTTCTTGCAGAAGGCAAGGAGAACAGACCTGTGGTGGAATTAACTGATTGGTGTGGCTGGAGCTGGGCTGAATGATAGAAGGCAGTAAGTAAGCGACCGAGACACTCAGCCTGTGAGGGACAGCTACGCCATGATCAGTGATTACAGTTAGAACCTAACTGAATTGATTTGCTGCAATGTGTGGAGCATGGCATTTGGGTAATATGTATAATGTGATTTTATCTCTGTTATTTCCTGTGTTCTGAAAGAACAAATTGACATTTGTCTAACAAGTATGTATTAAACACTTAAAAAAAAATATGCCATGCATGTTTCAGGTGCTGAAGATATGCAGATAAATTGTGTCAAGTATCCTCAACATTTTTACAATTATGACTGGAAAGGCCTGCAAGAAAATTCTTTTATTTTAACTTACGTGTTCTGATATTTGATAGAAAATATTTGTGCAGGTATTGATAAAAGCTTCTGTGCAAAGAACAGCTGAAAGTAGATTTGCTACTCCATTAATTTCTCTTGCCATAAAGTCATTCTTTTATGACAGGAAAACCTCATAAAGTAGTTTGTCCCGTAATGTCACATGATGGTTTTCCTAATTTGACAAAGATCACAGGCCCGAATGTTTACTCTGCAACATAAAGTCAACATAGAACAAATATGAGGAATGCTTTTCAGCATTAAAAGAGATAATAACAGTAATTAATTATGTGAAAGACAACAGCAATATGTTCTCCTGTCACTAACTAAAGGAAGCCAAGCAAATAAAAACCCTACGGTACTGATCACTTTAGAAGGACCTGTACATGGCCCAAATGATAGGTGGATGCCCAGGTTGGACAGTAAAAACAAACTTAGCTTGGTATCTACTGAATAAAAACCATGATATTACCTCTCAAGTGATGTATCAATATTTATGAGGCTATAAATTTGGAGTTCTTGTAAAATTGAGTGAAGTGTCTTATTAAAGTCCACTTAAGAAAATATTCATATGTACACATTTATTGATTTTATATCATCCATGCCACAACATATATAAAGCATTAAATATTTCAAGTCAAAATTTTGTTCATTTTGCTATTAGCAGACAAAAAAAATCACTCAGAACTAAGATATACATGATAAAATTTAGGGGAAAATAGATACCATCATTTCAGAATTAGCTACTAAGTAGAACTGACTTCTGTACATAGCACCACGTCATAAATTGGAATTAATTTTATTACATTAAAGTTTTTCTCTATAGAATGTGAGTACGGAGCATTATAAAAAGGTATTGAGTTGAGTAGTCTGACTCAAGCACCATGATGTTTTCTCTAGATAGATTGCAAAGTTTGGAATGATTTTCATTATGGATGTAAATTATAGAATCTGTTTGGTGTGGCTGTGTTAAGATTATTGTTGGGCATGTGAAAAAAAAAATCAATTGACCTGTAGAATAATCACAATCAGAATCATCACTGAGTTCTCCAAGGGAGCTACAGGCCAGAAGAGAATGGAGTGACATATACAAGATTCTAAAATGAAAAAAAAACTGTCAGCCCAGAAGGCTGTACCCAGCAAAGTTTTTGTTGTTGTTGTTGTTGTTGTTGTTTTTCAAAATGAAATAGAATTCTTCCACAGTAAAGAATAGCTCATAGAATATGCCTCTTCCAGACTTGCCCTGCAAATGATACTTAAAGATGTTCTCTTGATAGAGAAAAGAAATAGCACCCACCAAAACCCAAGGCAAGTGCAAAGAACATCCAATAAGATGACAACGTAAGACAAAAACAATGAACACTCCATTGCTAAAAAGGACAGGACCACATTATCACCTATCTGTATTAACCCTGAATGTAAATGGCTTAAACTTATCAAACAAACATCATAGGTTAGTAGATTGTATCAAAACACAAAACCCATCTGTCTGTTGCCTACGGGATGCATATCTCATCAACAAAAATCAGTGGAAACTCTATCACATAGGTTTTGATGTTTTTTTTTTTTTTCATTTCTTCAAAACACTTTCTCATTAAATCCTTCACTGACTTATAGATCTTGCAGTACCATCATTTTCTTTAAGAAAGCCCTTGATTTTCTTTTTCATTTCTTCAGTGACATATTAGTCATTTGGTAGCATGTTATTTAACTTCGTGGCAATGTAAATTTCTGTTTTTCTTTCTGTGTTGATTCTGTTTTATGACTTTTCCCGTAAGGGTTGTACAGTAACTGTAATGCAGACATCGCATCCAGATGTGAAGATACAATGCAATACCCATCTCTGCCTCCAAATCAGAGATGGACGTCCAATGAAACTGCTAAATGACAGTAGGATTCTTGACAATAGGATGCTGGACTTTCTGCCATTGTCCATGCATGCAATTCAAAATACACTTAGCAAAATTATAAACTCTTGACTGTTTATGGAGAACTGTAATTTTGTAATAACATAAGGGAAATCAGCGGGAGGTGGGGAGGATTTGTACATGGCATAAGGGAAACCTTAAAGCCTATCGAGCAGTATTGTAAAATAATAAAAAATAAAAAATAAATAAATGAAATATTTGTGAGACAATGGACTAAATATCAGAAAATGATAGTGCTTATAGCAGGGTTTTTTTTCGCTCTCACTCTTTGGCTTGGACATATCACTATCTTATCATTATTTTAACTTATTTATTAAAGTTGCTATATATTCAAGCATACATATGTAAATTAGAATTAAACATTTTGATAATTCACCACAAAGTAAAAATACCTACGCAGCCACTCATCAGCTTACTAAGTCAGGTACTGGTAGAGGGCGTAGAAGTTACACAGAAGTATAAAGAGGGCTAATGGATGCTACTAATTTCCATACGTGAGTGTAACATTGGTTTGTAGTCGTTAACTGTTTCGTAATAGCTCTTGTGAACATTCTTATATATGTGTATGGTGATCAGATAAGGTATCTGAAGTAACAAAATTTTCTAGTAAATAAAATGGTCTAAGTCTACTTGCAATAAAACTAACAAGTTCAACTAAAAACAGATAAAGGTGGTCATTACATAATGATAAAGGTATAGAAGCTATAGAATTGTAATTGTATGTGCACCAAATATGCACAAACAAATATTGCCACATCTGAATGCAATATTAGTGAACTTCAATACTTACTTTCAATGACGGAAAAATCAATGAAGGCACACTGAACCCAAGTTACATGCTAGACCGAAAGACCTAATAGGAACATACTGATGGAATAATCCATTTGGTAGCACCAGAATACACATTTATCTCAAGAATGTTTATACTACTCTCAATAGATCATGGGTCACAAAATGAGTCTTATTAAATCTAGGATGATAAAAATCTTATCAAATATGTTTTCATTTTACAATGGTATAAAATACAAATCAAAACCAGGGTGAATTTCCAAAAAGTCAAAGCTATACATTAAGCAATGTGCTCCTTAACAACAAATAGATCAAGAAGAGATCAAAAGGAAAATACAAAAATATTAAGACAAATAAAAATGGAATCACAGTCAGCCAAACTTATGGGTTGCTATAGAAATGGTTCCAAGAGGAAAGTTTAATTGCACTGTTAAGTAACCTAATGCTACATCTCCAGAATCAAGAAAAATAAAAATAAAAACTGAGATCATAGCTTGTGAAAATAAGAACATAACAAAGACCAGAATGGAAATGCAGGGAATAGTAACTAGAAAACTAGAAGAAAACAGTCGATGTTTTGAAGAGATGAGACATGCAATTTTTGGCTATTCTCATTCAAATAAAGCCCAAAATGAAAAAAAAAAAAGAACCCCTAACATTAAATCACAAAAGTGCAAAGGATCAAAAGAGGTTAGTATAAATAATTCTATGCCAACAAATTGGGTGACCTAGAAACGTTAGTAAGTTCCTACACATGTATAGCAAGAGAGCTAACTCTTGAGCAGAACTGGAGTAAGTAGAAATATTGATCTAGCAATAAAAGTCTACCAATAAGATCCAGGACCTGGTGTCCTCACTATTGAATTTTATCAAACACTTAGGGAAGAAATAACAGGTAACCTTCTCAAACTCTTCTTAAAATAGAAAAGTTTAGAATTGTTAAGCTATTTTTATGAAGCTAGCTTTACTCTGAGAATAAAACCAGACAAAGAATAATGTAAGAAGACAAAAGTCGCAGTCGTTATCTCTAATGAACATGGATGTAGAAATTCTCTATAAAGTATAAAAAAAAATTCAACAGCAGATTAGAAAAGGCAAACATTTGAGTAAGTGGCATTCACGTCTGCAGTACCTGAAAATGAATACATATGATATATAACATTAAAGCAATGAAAGACAAAAACACAGAGTTATCGCAATAGATACAGAAACTATCTGCGAATCCAATATCTTAAAAGATTAAAAACTCTCAGAGATTATGTGCAGACTAACTACTCCTCAGCAAAATAAAGACCATGCCACAGACCCACAGCTAACACCATACTGAATGTTGAAAATAAAACTTTTTCTTCAGTGTCAAGAATCATTTAAAACACTCACTTTAGTCACTTCTGTTCAATATTATTCTTGAAATCCAAGACAAAACTAAGAAGTAAAAAGAAACAAAAATACATCCAAATATGAGAAGCAGCCAGGCATCTCCCTTTTTATTGATAGAAAACCCTAATGAATCTACTAAAAAATGACCTGTTAGAAATAATAAATACATCCACTAACATTCCAACATACAATAGCTTACAGTAGTTGTGGCAAACATGCAAAATCAGGAGACAAGAGTTCAGTGCAGGTCCGTTAGTGAGTGTGACCTGCAATCTCCAAAATGAATATTAGCAGGAGGCAGAAATGGCAAGTGGGGCTGGGACCCAAATGCAGCCACTCTGAAGTAGGATGACATCTTACCCAATATGCCAAGTGCATTACTCCAGTTGCCTTTCATTTCTCTCTCTCTTTAAATTTATATATGTCAAATTATCAAAGATAAAACCTGTATCCATTAATTATATAACGTTTATATATGTTCAACTCACTGCTTAAATGTTTGCTGAGGGCCTAGTTACTATAGAGGTGGTATAGCTCCTGGTAAACAGACATATGCCACTTTTAAGTGTCCAAAAAATGCATTCTAATTCTTAGTTTAAATTAAAATTTACAAAGAGTTGTGGTGGATTCATTTGAATGCAAATTTGGTGTTTCAAAAGATATTTTGGCTAGTCTGAAACCTAAGCAGTTGTCGGAAGATCTGAGTGTGTGCAGGAGGGTGGTAGCTTGAGATCAAACACGAGTGACCAAACACCAGCTCGTATGCCGCTAAGTGTGCACTTGCTCTTTGGATAACAGAACCAAGCTCTCTCTTCTCTCTAGGCTGTAAGTCAGACATTGCTGGGCCCTGAGAAATAGAAAGGCCAGTTCCGCAGATGTGCAGTTCTTTCAGGAGAAACACCACAGGGTATCCAAACACACAAAACGATGTTCAGAATTCTGGGTGCATCCAGGGTTTTCTTCTCCATTTGGCCTTAGACTGCTTCAGAAGTGACTTCGTAGCCTCACATACGCTAAGTTATCAATTAGATTTGGTTTAAGTATGAAGAATTCGTAAGTAAGACTTCCACTGAAATTGTTGAATGGTGAATTTGATAAGATCTCCTTCTGAGACACATTACATGTGCAAAAGTCAGTATATCACAGTGCATGGAATTCAGTGCTATTCTCTACTTCTGGGATGAAATATGATATAAATATTAGTACAATTCTCTACTTCTGGGAAAAAACTTGTAGAATGAATTAATTTGCAGACAGCAGAAAAATATGACTAAGTGTTCTGTAGTCCTCTGGTAAGAAAAGTTACTTAGTTTTTTTTTAAAGTAATTATTTATATTGCATTTTCTGCTAACAGACATGGTTTCTGACTTCTTAATGGATTTTGATTTACCATATATAATCAGCAAGTTACTTTCAAATCATAGCATAATTATCATAATTATTAGAAGTGAATTTCATTTTTCATTTGAGAAAAGGACAAAATGATTATACTGGAATATTAGTATTTGACTAATATTAGTATTTGCCATTGTATTTCTGGATTTATTTTATAAATGAAAAGGCATAAAGTTATATGAAATAATTTTCTGAGTCTAATTTCAAGACTCAGAAAGATTCTGTACTGTAAAGGTGGCTTCTAGCTACCATAACATGGGCTAATGTTATTCCACTATCTAAAGTGGCTATGTTTCAGCTAAGCTACAATAGAATGTTTATAAGTAATCATAAATCCATCAGTTATATAATGTTTACCTTCTCAGAATCCTAAAAAATATTCAAATCCTTATTTGTCACTTTTCTGACCCTATTTCTTATTATTCTTTTCTGCTTTGGTCCAAAACGTGGCTGTCTGCCTCCACATCTGTCCTTGCCCAAACATATTGTAAAATACAGAAGCTTTGAGTTCCATAAAATCTAGGCAAAGTCTGCAGCGGCTGCAGAACAGCAGGGACATTAATTTCTCCTATAGATCCCTGGTCAGTGAAGAAGAGAACTGCTGGTTAAAATGGGGAAAAGCATTTGTAATTCAGAATGCTACCAGTCATACAATTAAATTGGGAAATGGAGAATTCATTATGGGGGTATAAAAATATATCAAACTGTCACATTACAAAGTAAATCTCAAATGGCTCAGCCTCAGGGTATTCATCTTGCTCTGTCTAGTTTCCATCTGAGCATTATGTAGATCTCTCTGGGGACAAACATTGGGCTTATGTCAACCTTTAGCTATCAACCCAAAGGCACAGGGACACCTGCTGTTCTAACCTTTCTGGACTCTTCTCTTATGCTAGCCCTATCTTTGCTAAAATGAAATTAGTAATGTCCTAGTCATGCTACTATTATTTGTTTCTTTATTTACTTTATCTTTATTTACTTCTGCTCAGTAATCTATTGAGTCTTTTGAGGCTCTCTGGTGGAACAGAGTGTGTTTCTAGAAAAACTAAAAGGGTGAAGTGTCTTTGTTCGAAGCCTTTGATCATCAATACGATGGACTGTCTAGGTGATGGGGTTGTAGCCTGAACTATTTGAAATGAAATGAATTATAATCCACTGTCTGTACTTTACTAAGAAGCCAAACCAGGTGCCAAAACCACCTGCTTTTACTCACTCTTAGGTGTATTAGAAAAGAAACTGTCTGTTGTACAGCAAGAGGATCTGTTCTAAGCTTGTTCTTGCTGTTGTGAATATCCAATCACTGTGTGTGAGAAACATTGTTTCCTGAGTGTCTAGAGGATGGCAGGTCCTCTGCTGTGTTCTAGAATACAGTCACCATGGCTACGCTTCCAAGCAAAAGGAAGGACTTGTGTAACTCATGGTCAATACTGTTGAATGATTTCTTCCCTTTGATGGAAGTGACTTCCCCAGCTTTCTTTACATTCATTACTGGCTTTTAGTCACACGCTTCAATTCCCTAAAAATAGCATTTTACCACATACTTGGACGCATTTTGCTCATTTAATGGCAGCTGCTTTGGGTGCCCCTCTTTCTTGTCCAAGTAACTTCCAGTTAATGTCAATATAAACTGATCTGGCTTGTTCCTCTGAGATGTGCTGATGACCGAGGCCACAGTCACTGTCCCTTGCCCATCCTGAATACGTTCACTGTCCTCAATAATGAGTGTAGCACTTGCATACTTTATTGGATTTATTGCTTTCCCTCACCTCTGAGGAGTGAAGTGGGTGCTCAAGAGCAAAAAGGACATCCATTTTGAATTTGTAACATTTATCAGATCAGAAGGTATTTACAGTTTGGGCTTGAATTAAGATGAATTCATCAATTTCCTTCCTTGCCCAGACTGAAAAGCTTTCTTCTGCTTTTCGTTCCTTTCTTTCCTATTAATGTCAAATGCCTGGAGCTTTCCCAGACTTCAGTTGTTTCAAGCATTACCTGAACCCTGCCCATGGGAAAGTGAATCCTATCCTTTGAATACTGAGTGGAAAGTCACTCCAGGAAACTGATTCAATGCTTTTTCCTTATTTGAATTTGAAGTCTTCTGGACATGGATTTTGAATTTTTTACATGGTCTGAGTTCGTGTTCTAAAATCACCATGGTTTGTAAAGTACCATACTTGGCTATAGGTAAGTATTTTCTTTTAAAAATCCTTGTTTTAATGAAATATCAGAATTAAGTCTTCCATTATAGTTTCAAACACCTTCTCTGTGGTGAACCTTATGTCTGTGTATATATCCCAGCTTATATCAAAAGTTCTGATTAAATATGTCACACATTGAGCTGGCCAAAGCTCCTCGTAGTCACTGCTGGGAGATTTGTAAGATGACTTGTAAGCTCTTTCCTCTTTCCTGGATGGCCATAACCTTGTCCTTATTCTCTGCTGCTTTTGCTGCAGCTCTGAGACAACAAATTTCTTGCTGTTGTTTTCTGTTTTTGTAGTTGCTCACTGGCCTTTGAAAATCAGGCAGCTGGTTCCGACTTTGGGTCCCTACTCACCCTCTCACAATGACCATCAGGATCACTCCAGAATCCCCTCAAAACAAACAAACAAAAAATCTAGAATAGATAGACAGAGAACAACAAAGAAAGCTTAGAATCAGACAGGAAACGGTCAGCACGGATGCACTTATACCTCACTGGGTGGGACACAAAGATTAGTTACTCCTCACTAGGGTATCGAAGATTTCTCTGCACACCCCTCCTAAAACTGTTCACCTAAACTGTTGATATCTAACTACTACCCGAAAAACAGCCAGGTTCAGCAAAATCATGCTTCAACGCTATAAACTGCTAAATACTAAAATTAAAATAGACACGAGACAGCTGAATAGTAATCTAGAGCCATTCTAAGGTGTATAGAACCCGGTTGTATATAAACTAATAATTAAAATGTAAATGAAGAAGTCACAGGATGTGGTTCAGAACTTATACTCTTTTTTTTTCTTTTAACATATTGGTTACTCAAAACCATGTCAATTAATTCCATAATGTTATAAATTGTTAGTGATGTTATGTCGGGGCTTTTAATTGATCGGGATGATATCTGCCGGCTCTACCTTCAGACCAGCGATGGTCTCCCCAAGAAACCATTGAACTTATCTGGACAATAAGATGCTGGACTTTATGCTTGGTAAATGCTTGCAATGAAAGAATCTCAACTGATCTTGAACTGTGATAATGCAACAAGATGGAGAAATCCACCATGGGGGGGGGGGTGGTTTAGGGAGGGGTGGGGGAAATCCAAGTGCCTATAAAACTGTGTCACATAATACAATGTTATTAATAACTAAAAAAAGAAAATCAGGCAGCATCTTTCATTAAAATTGCATTAGAAATTTCCAGGACACTTTTAAGAAACACAATCTATACTTGTTTTTCATGCTGCAATTTGCTTCAGACTCTCCTAGCTGATAACGCAAAAATCAAATGTTACAGTATTGTCAGAAAAAGGAAGAGACTGCAGGCAGAGCAATGTTTCAGGCTACAGACTTAGCTTTGCTGCAGAACTGAAAGTTGAAATCAGAACCACATTGCTATCCACTATTAGACATGTGACAGTTACAGGTTCCCTTCCAAAAGCATCAAAATGCAGTTTCTGTAACTCCAAGCTAATTTTTTCTATCATCTTCTTGAGATCAAGTTAAAGTCCTGCCTCCATGTGTGCTTATGAATAAATATCCTGACTTTTATTACCATGAATTTGCAGTTCAGAGCATCTGCTTTTGTACCATGCTATTTCAGACTAACATACCTACATCTGGGTGTGCAGTCAACGATACAAGTTATTGTGTTGAGCAAAATGTGAGTGACCTTCTAGTGGTAATCAAGTATATGAGATGTACTTAAGATGATATTTAACGTCATATACTGACAAAAATGGTATATTAGAGGAGGCGGGGTGGATATGTGACACACATGGACTTTCTGGGATCTGTAGGGAGAAGAAAAGTCCTGAGTCAAATTCCGTGAGCTACAGAGTTGAGGCTACTTTCAAAAAATATTAAGTAAAGTGATTTTCCTGAATTTCAGGGAAATTAAGGAAAGGGAGCTTAGTAGTTTCAGTAGTATAGAAACAGAAGGATCCAAGATAATTTGGGGTTGACCTAAACATGGAGAATTTGTGTTTTCAAGATTAGGTTCAAGAATCAGATTGACGTTTACAAGAAAGATAGCATTAGTTATGTCAGAGGGACAGTAGCAACATTTTACCATTGGTTGGCAGTAACCAGAAAGCTAGTTCTTGTGAAATTTTTCCCCTTCACATTGCTATTATACATTTACAGTCCAAAAGCCCAGAAATAATTTTCAAGAAAACAATGGGCCTATGAGTGACACCTTGTAACCACAGCAGACTGGAGATGGCAGGAGCGAGAGAACCAACTCCCAAAGCCAGGAAAGGCTGATGGCTGTCGGTAAGTGCAACTGAAGAACTGCAGACGGCTCTCGTGGCTGCTGCATCGATTTTGACTCCAGCATTTAATTGCTGTGGTAGGTACAACAAATGCTTAGTCCTTACTGTTTAAAATGGTATAGATTTTCCTAAAGTGGAAACAAGCTTTTTGCTCCCAGTGCTTCTGTATATTGCTCATTTTAGAGTTCCACTAATGTGTGGCTGATCGAAACGCCCTCATTCCACGCAAAAACCTGATCTTGAGAGACACATTGTAGTTTTCAAGGATACTGTCCATGCCTTAGATGTCTTGTATATCCCATAGGGTAAGGCACCTTCTTGATGAACAATCAAGTTGCACTTAGCAGGCATCTGCAGTTTTGAGGGTTTTATCCACTTGGTATTACAGTAAAACATTTTTGCATGCCACTTCTTAATTTTCATAATAATCATCGGGGAGAAAATGGGATGCCATCCTTCGCTCACACGTCAGTTCCGGCAGTGTAGAGAGTTAGAGAATCTGTAATGGTTAGCAGAAATAGAAAATGTCCAAAAAGTTATGGGAGAGCTATCATGAGACCCTTAGGATGACCCCCACCTGTTTTGAAAACTAAATCTGAAAAAACAGGTCCGAGAAGAATTTAAATATGTCAACTATTTTAACTCTGTGGAGAGAATTTTAACTACACGCAGAGTGCAAATCCTTCTCCTCATTCTTTTTAACCCTTCCCCAAACATTCGCTGTCAATGAATGAAGACCTACCTAAGTGAGTGACAGTCTTTTCATCTTAGGATGCCTGGGTTGCTCCAGGTCAGCTGAGCAGGACCAGTCTGGAACACAGGCAGGAGTCCCGCTGGGTGCTGGTGACTCAGCCAGCGGCTTGGAGCTTAGCTGCTGCTTTGTGCAAGTCCTGATCTTTCTCGCTGGCTCACTTCTAGCCCCCGTGTTCTTTGACAGGGCATAATTAAATAATGTGATCTTGGGCGCTGAAATCTCAGTAGTTGTCATGTCAAAGTCCAAATGAGTTTTGATTTCATTTTGGGACCTGGCCAGGAATGGCTTTCCTAATCAAAAGGGAAAGCTAAGCATTTTTTTTTTCCATATCCAAGTAGCAAGCTCTGATTAGATCATGCAGAAAGAGGAACAGGAAGACAAGGAGTCACTCTGTCAACCCCAGATTCAAAAGTAAAAACAGTCTGGCAGTTTTACAAATGATCTTTTGGAGGAAAGAATAGCTTTGCATACAGAAGCAAAAGTAATTGTGCTAAGCATTATATTCCATTTGTACACAGAGGTTCAGAAATTTAGTTTTCAAGGGTAAGACTGAAACATCATATACATTTTGATGGAACAGCTGGTGTGGCTCACATCTTGTGTATGAACCTCTAAGGCTTATGGCCGAATGTTTCAATCTTTGAGTTAAGTATGTTCCTTGTATTCTCAGTGATTAAGAATTTGAGATTGAGCAGTCAATGTTCATTTTTGTTGGATTGCAGAGCACGCTGTATATGAAGTCATCCAATCATGTGTATGTAGTTTTACTTCCACTGTTTTTTATTTTTTCCTAATTTAAGAACTTCCCTCCAGGAATCATTACGACTACTGTTAGGATTCAAGAAAATCTTGCCAGACTCCAAGTTGAATGAAATGATTTTAATGCCCAGTTGGGTGGCCACCTCTTGCCATGAACAAAAGTGCCTTGAACAAAGCAAATGGGGGTTTTTATAACAATTATCTATGAGCCAAGCAATAGCTACATGATATTGGGTAAATACATAATGAGTGGTTATTTTGTGACATAGAGCAGAAAGCAGGTAAAGATTTACAATTTTAGGATTCTGATCCAATTACTTCAGTGTAGACGGTAAACAGCATGCCTCTAAAGTGATTGTCCTTTCATGGGAATTCTAAAAACTTCAAGATCATTCCTATCTCCTATTTGCTTCCTGGTGTTTCAGAAAGCAGTTTTTTTTCCCCATGACAGGATGCAGGTGTTTCTTAGGAGATTCCAGAGTTCCAGGAATGCATTCACCTTGACAATGAACCCTATCAAACAACATTATCACTGCTTGGTCATAGGCATGGACCCACAGGGACACTTGAGGCAAATGAATGCAATCTGACCCTTGAACTCCATATCTTGTAACTACAAGTTAGTGTCAGCTGATCAGGAAGTCTCATTACAGAAAAGTTTGTTTATTCTTGCACGTATGTCCAGGCATTAAAAACAATTTTTGCTTAAGTCTCCCAAGCACACATTTCCTTGGTTTCTCATAATATAGTATAAAGTATCCAGCATTTCAGAAAAAAAATGATGAAGGTAGTTGTTTGTTGGCAAGTGTGAATGTCAGTTGAGTGTCAAGCGGTTGTCAGTAGGTTTGAGTGCATTAGAAAGTCTTCTTAGGAAGACCAGTTACTTTCATGCTTGCTTGATAAATCAGTTTTATCTGATAAAAATTGTGCATTTTGTGAAATGTTCTGAAAATATATAAACTTTAAAAAAATTAACTCCTTATTAAACTATGATACAAATCATTCTCTCAATTACTGTTATAAATTCACTTGCCCAGACAACTGCCTAAAACTTCACATAGATGAGACTTGGGGAAGGAAAGACCGTGCCCACCTTCATCAGGATTTTGTGAAACAGCCACATCCTCAGGTAGTGAATTAGAGGAAAAATAAGGCTAGAAAGGAAATCCACAAGTTTCAAATGAATCATCCATTCACAGAAATGCAGCATGGAGATACAAGAGGCCAACCCACTTGTCCCTTAGCAGATGCGGGGGGCATTCCCAAGGAAGGGGGAGCATTTTCTATGGATTTTAAAGCCTGAGTGGAAGGGAAGATTGCCGAGGCCAGCTCCAGCCAAGTTCGGAAACAGAGAAGGATGTGTGAAATAGGCATAGAGAGAAAAGAAATGGATTGCTACAATTCCAGGATCATAATGGACAATGCGAGAAAGCTGTCTGTTTTATTTATACAGAAGCAGCCACAACCTCTGGCACAGACCTTTTACGTCATGGTGTTGCATCCATTCGACCGCAGTGTGGCCCCAAGCAGTACAATTACAAAGGTTTCTTTAGGGACAGTTTGACATAGCTTCAAGCAGGGCACAATTTACAACAGCTTGAGAGGTGAGTGAGGGAGGATTACACACCCCTTGCCTGTCTCGGCTTGCCAGCCCCCACCTGCTCCCCTGAAGTCTGGGTTCTAACCTTGGCGCCGCCTGTGACAACCAGAGCCCTACCTTGAATTATCTATGGGTTAGTAGGGCTGGGGCCTTGGTGTATGGGGATCGGGCTCATTGGCATTAGCTGGCCGTTAGGCCTGAGAGCTCACACAGTTTGTTAGCTAAGCAAGTAATGCAGGAGTTATAATGGCGAACAGAATTGCAGTTGGCAATGAGCCATGTTTACTGTATTTTGATTTCAACTTTACAATGGATCAGTGGGAGATTCCAAAGATAGTTCTGCAAATTGTTTCACCTTAAGATAGGGTGTTATCCATTCTGATGTTGCAGCCGGGAATTCCTCAGTAAACAACACATATTAATCAGTAATACACTCCTACTACAATTTATTTTCACAACTTATCTATCACTTAATGGGAGAAACATATCAAAAGAGAAAAAGTATAAAGATCTAAGACAAAAAGTTTCAAACATTAAATCCCCCTACAACTGCAGGCTCTACAACCTCATAAATGATCAAACAATAATCAACAGTATATCTTTATGATGTTAGTAAAATCACCCTATATTTCTACTAGTTAAAAAAATTATGAAAGCAGCTAAAACAACTACATTTTCTATGCTTGAAAGAGTTGCAAGGACAGGCTAACCTTTAATGTCATAGTAACTATATTTTTTGGCCATAGCAGGCTAACTTTTAGGGTCACAGTTGCTATATTTTTTGCCCTAGCAGTTTCAGCTCATACTCCCATCACTTCCATTAGTTTGTAAAATTATTATCAAGCCATTTCCCAGAAGGCATGCTATATGTCTGGGCCAGATTTCAGGGCAATGGGGAGGCACACAATAAGGTGTCCAGAAATAGCATGGGTTTAATTGTATTCTTCTGTACAGCTAAAGGCCCATTCACCAAGATATTATCAATAACATTAAGTCTCATAACATTATTATCAATAACATTAAGCTCACATTGGTTGCAAAAGCCATCTCACAGGGGTAAACAATGCCTCAATAGATTACAGAATGCTTAGTGGGGTGGTTGAGTGTCCTTGCATAAAGGGGGTGAGACTGCTTCAAGGTGGTCAGAGAGAAATCTGCCTGGTCCTGCCAAACATCTGGAAGCTGCCCCGGGCCCTGCCAAGCAGGGGAGCTATTCTCTTCACACCTTCATGTCATCTATACCTGCTGCACACACCCTAGCAGAAGATACTGTGATATAGCTAGTGAGTACACTACCTGTGATACTGGCTTCACAAAAGAGTACAGACTTGAATCTAGACAGCTACACTGTGACCCAACTCAGTGCAACCAGATCTGAATGGGAAAGCAGCAAAACGTGGTTCATGTGTTTGGGTCCCTGCCATTCGCTTGGGAGACCCTGATGGCATTTCAGCCATAAAAATCCTGGCCTAACCTAGCCACCAAATGTGAATGGTCATTTTGGGAGTGAATGGAAGATGGATTGTCTGCCTCCCTTTGTCTTGGTCCCTCTTCTCTCTGTAACTCTGTCAGGATAACGTACCCAGCTGAACTTTCCTTTGTCTTTGAAAATGAAATAGAATTATTCCACAGTAAAGAAAAATCAAGAGAATATGCCTCTTCCAAACCTGCCCTACAAATGAGATTTAAAGATGTTCTCTTGACAGAGAAAAGGAATAGTGCCCACCGAAACCAAAGGCAAATGCAAAGGACATCCCGATGAAATAACAATAGAAGACTAAATCAATGAACAACCCATTGCTAAAAGGACAGGAAAAAATTACCACCCATTCATATTAACCCTGAATGTAAATGATTAAACTCATCAATCAAACATCATAGGTTAGTAGACTGGATTAAAGAACAACACCCATCTATTTGTTGCTTACAGGAGACACATTTCACCAACAGAGATCAGCAGAAACTATATCTCATGGAATTTTGTTGTTGTTGTTGTTAGTTTTATCTCTTCAAACACTTTGTTCTGGTTAAATTCTTCAATAACTCATAGGTCATACAATAGCATCATTTTCTTCAAGAAACTTCTTGATTTGCTTTTTCATTTCTTCAGTGATAAATTAGTCATTGTGCAACGTGTTATTTAACTTCATGGTATTGTTAATTTCTTTTCTTCCTGTAACTCTTTCAAATAATAAACAAATCATAAAAAAAATCAAGAATGAGTAGAATTTCTCATAGCAAAGAGAAAGGACATTTTAAGTAGGACAAGGGCCATAAAAAAGAAGATAAAGGTGGAAATCTTTCCAGGATAGTGACGTGCTTGCTCTGGCACGAGTGAAGGGGTGAAAGCAGCAGGAGAAGCAGGTAGGCTCAGTCCATGCTGCAAAACAGGTGTTGGGTTATTTTTAAATCCTGAAGGGGATATCACAGTGTTTTCAATGAGGTGGTTACATAATTACAGGCATTTAGGAAAGATTAATCTTTTTTTTTAAAGATTTATTTATTTTTATTGTAGAGGCAGATATAGAGAGAGGAGACAGAGAGGAAGGTCTTCCAATGATTCACTCTCCAGTGGCCACAACGGCTGGAACTGAGCCAAACAGAAGCCAGGAGCCCGGAGCCTCTTCCATGCGGGTGCAGGGTCCCAAGGTTTTGGGTTGTCCTCAGCTGTTTTGCCAGGCCACAAGCATGAGCTGGATGGGAAGCAGGGCTGCTGGGATTAGAACCTGCACCCATATGGGATCCTGGTGCATCCAAGATGAGGATTTTAGCCACTGGGTTACCACATTGAGCCCGGAAAGGTTAATCTTTATTCATACTTAAGTGTGGAGTCATAACTTGACAATCCAAGATATTTGACCCCCTTCACTCCCCCACAACTTAGGTTTTTAGCAACAGTGTGGAGAAAAATATCCAAAATGGCAAATAATGATAACTTTTGTATATTTCCTATGAGATGGTTCCTGATACTCACAGTTTAAGACACACCAGCCTCATGCTGGTAGGGTGTATTGCCTGGCTTGGGATGCAAATTTATGTAAACAAGTTTTAGGAGTGAAATTTTACTTTGTTAGTATGAGAATGGAGATTTTCATAAGGTACTTTCATGCTACTCTTAGATATTGGCTTATTGTTTTGTAGAATTTTCTATTAATGATAAAGTTTGTGATCACTTTTGGGACACTGGGTCATTCTTTTGTATCAGTTTTCTAGTCATCATCAGAAAGGAAATTGGTGTTATGTTTTAAGGCAAGATCTAGCTAGTAAAAACTAGACTTTTATTTTCCAGATTATTGTAGTTTTACTGTAAAATAATTGTGCTTTTTCAATTAATCTCTCCATTGTCATTTTGGTTATTTTTAGTTTTGCACACAACTGCTCCATTTTTCAAACCAGAAGTCCTATGAAAGAACATTTCTGATTTATTTACATGGATGAGGAACCTTTTCCGGAGACCAGCTTGTTTATCTCTCAGAGCAAATGATGTTTGTTATCGCAGTTTCAAGTTAAAGTGCACATTTGTTCAACGGAGACATGAGTGATTGCACTTTAACTGTTGAAGTGAAAAGATGTTTACAACTGCGTTTTTTTCTTTTTCTTTCTCGTTTCTTCTTTTTTTTTTTTTTTTTGGCATGGAACCCTGCTCTGTACAGAGAGGCATGTTTAACAAGAGAAATCATTGAATATTTCATCAAGGACAATTCTGTGCAGCTGCAATTATTAGACTGACACATTGACTTATTTCTCTGGAGACAATACAGAAAGTGGACATACACCTAAGGTTATGTCATGAAGCCAGCTTCAACCTTGCTTATGAAGTGTTCATTGCGATCCATACAGGGGGCTTATACTGGTTTATACCATGTTTGAATTCTAGATAAAGTCCTAGCCCCTTGGAATGGATTGGGTCACCCTCTGGTGATGATTTATTCCAAGGTATAAAAAGGATTCAGATGTCTCCTTATGGGTAAGACCTCTAAGTGTGACTGCTTGGGGCTTTGTTAAAAAGCCAAGGTTCAGTCGATTTCACTTTTCTCAACAGATGTTTGTGGACTGGCTAGTATATGCTATGAATACCACCACAAGCCTCAACTGCAATACTGACTGAGAGAGAAAAAAACGAGGAAATAAAATTAACAGCTGATTGAAAAGGATGTTCCAGTATGTGAAAGGAAAAATAGAGGTATTGGTTTGCTTGGGGGAAGCAGTAATGGGACAGTGTACACAACACACTAGGATGTCATATTTCCTATTATAGCAGAGGCTTTTTTTCTAATCTTGAGAGCAATTGAGACACTAAGAATCAGAAGTCAATAATATTGGCTTGTCCACCTTCTGATCTTATATTATTATGATTTTTCTCTAAATTCTATAAATTCTATTATATAATGGCCACGTTGTAGTTTCTGCACAGCTTGTAATGAATTTCTGTGATTTATATGGTGTGCCTTGTAAACAATTTATATGCAGTGAAGCCATCCCTGTCCACAGAGTGTGTTGAGCCAGGAAGGGCTATCACTTCTAAGAAAACTGGACTGGGGACTTGAAGATGCTGGTGTATCGCCTGGTCCAATCACTTACACCTCTAGGAGTGTGGTACTTTCATCCTTTCCCATGGAGATTAAGGAGAAGAGAAAGCTGTAGAATGAGATAAGAACGGAGCAGCTGCTTTTTGAACTGCACACCTGCCTGTGAATCAGTGAGGCATGTCTGTATTCTGAGAGTTCTACTTCTTTACAACTCTTTAATGTCAGCTTAAAAGCTAGATCTTCTTCACAGTCAGATCCCTGCCGGCATGGATGGTGGAGGAAGAAGCAGTGCATGTTCTTATTTATAATACAGATTCATGCAATATTAAAACTGGAGTATTCTTTAGAGAGCTTCCAGTTTAGCCCCGTTTTGTTTGGGGAGGATATTGAAGCCCAGAGAGAGGAAACATTTGAACATGAACAAGTTGCTAGTGGCAGAGACAGAATCTGGATCTTAGTTCTACAAGTTCCCACAAGTACTTACATGAATTAAAATGGTACTGTTATACCTGTATCTATCCAAGCCATCCCATGGCATGCATCATTTGTGTAATTATATCCATTCATGCACTATGCCTTATTCAACTACGTTCAAAGATTTTTTATTTCTTCTTTCTATGAAAAATGTATTAACTAAAAGCATAGTTTCCATTTGTGTGGGCTGTTTGCTACCCTTTAACTTATTTTGTTGATGCAAGTCTCCTTATCTCTTCCACTGTTTCTACAAGCTGATTAACCAGTTGTTTCGCAGGCTAGGTTGCTTTTTGCTGGCAATAAGGCTTTCCTTTACCTTAGTACGGCTTGGGTCATTGAATTATTAAAGTTTTGCCTTTAATCTGTAGTCTGATTAAGCCTTGTGTGGTCTAGTTCATTTAACCAATGCCCTGGTTTTCTCTCACTGATTAGGCAAGTCGTACTAAGGTTTTACATCAGGACTTTTTGGTCTTATTCTCATGAATCAGAATATTGCTAATGTTGAAGAAGGACTTGGGAGAAGAGTGCCCTGTTTGTTATGTAATTTTTTGTTCTTTAGTAATTATTTAAAATCTGTGAAATTAGTTTCTTCAATCTGTAAACATAATTGCTTACATTCATTTTAAGCTTTTATGTCCCAGGCATTGATATAGATATATCTATCTCTCTATTTGGATGCATTATATAAAATTTATATTAGAATGCATAATATGAATGGAATATATATGAATATAAATATATGAATTATATATATATGAATGCATTAAGTAATTTTTATGGCTTCAGATGTTATCAGGATGATGAAACACAGGTTAAATAATTTATTCAAGTGACACAGGTAACAAGTAAGTCAGAATTTGAATATAGCTAGTGTAAGTAAGTTAATTTTTAGATGTTACTTGCTACATTATTCTGCTTCTCAGCAATGATATTCTTAACGAATTCACATGCAATTTAAATAAAATTCTATACATAAAATTTTCACATGCTTGCTGAAATAAAGTAGATCCCTAGTGTTGATTCAATATTTCTATTAGTTTTTAAAAGCAATTAGTCAGTTAATTTCATACACTTGAAAGTTAGAGAGAGACAGACATAGAGATCAAGAAAGATCTTCTATCTGCTGATTTGATCATCAAATTTGCAACAGCCAGGACTTGGATCAGGATGATGCCAACAGGTGGAACACAGTGCAAACTTCCTATGTAGGAGGTAGGGACCCAATTGTATCCCAGAATGTGTATAAATGTGAGGCTATAGTTGGAAGTTAAGCTGGCACCCAACCCTGGTTGGCACTTTGATCTGGGATATGACATTCCAAATAGACCCTACAACAGTGTATCAAATGCTCACCTCTCACCTACTATTAATAATTTTCTTTCGGGTGTTATACTCTGGGATTTATTTCCACTTGTCAGCAGTTGAATATCAAATTAAATTATCTGGTCTATATTTGTTTCCTGAGGAATTTATTCATGTTTTTAACCAGTGCCTATAACTAGCCTCTATAAAATTGAGCAGGTCCTACCACTTTCTTTCCCTTCAACACATGACCTTATTTCACTGAATGATTTTGTCATCTTCACAGGTGCTTGAACTTAAACATTGGATTTATCATATCCCACCTTTCAATTTCCCCATCAGCATCCAGCCACTGTTACTCTGCTACTCTTTTTATTCCCCCATCTTCTACCAGTATTCATTTTCCTAGGGGCTCATCTGTTTTATTACAACATCTGGCTAAAGTACCCTTGCCTTTCTTACATTTCCTGTACTTGACAACAGGGATGTTATGCCTAAGCCTTCAGACAGAAAGGTATTCTTGAAGTGTAGATCTCGTTTTATGGACCAAATGCTAAGTGGAAACTTACATGAAACAGACCTGTTACAACTGACTTGCAGATAGTGGATTTGGAGTGAAGTATATGCTAGTTTTACTCATCGTTTCTGTTTGAATTAATTTTTCAGCGGCCTCTGTGAAATGCAGAGGAGGATTTAGATTTCCTTCCAAATAGCCTGAATCATCGTGTTCTTGTGCACAAACCTTTTGTGAATTGGACAGTCAGTGTCCTTCACAATTTTGCTGAGAGTCCATTGTAGGTCTTTATTCCCCTGTGTCTCATATAAACATGTTTACAATTGAGCATTATTTGATCATTCTGTTAACTCCTGTTAGTTTGGTTATTAGTTTGGATTCTCTCTTACTGTCTTCTTTATTCAAGAAGCCAAGTAGCCAGGATTTGAACCTATTCTTCAATATGTACCTTGGTCATCACAAATGGCAGATTAATGTCTTGCCACAGAGCCTGCCTTGGTATTTTGAAATCATATATACTTTTTCTGATCTCTTTAGAACAAAAATCACACAGTTGAATGTTTATTTGTGAGTTCATTGTTTTTGCTTAGAACTTACTGTGATTTTCCCTTTATGCAGTGAGTATGTCTCATTTGTTCAGATTAGTTACTACACGTGATGAGCTTGTATTTGCATTCAATGTATTTCCATATTTACATGATTTCCTAGTATCAAAAATATATCCTGTCCATCGAGAGTATTTTACTAGAGGTGAACATAACTGTCATTTAGGTCCCTGAATTCCATATTTTGTTGTATGTCAGTGGATCCTGGTACATCCCTCTACTGGGGAGTTTGGAGTTTGCACCATGGCATTTACTCTGCTAAGCGCAGGCACTATGCTGTAGATCTTTTCTAAATAACTTCTTTGAAACTTTTAATGTTGCCTTAGAGGAACATTTCAAATTACAAACCATAGATAATGTAATAAGTGGTTTTCACAGTGAAATACATATTGCAAGCCTATCTTAAACAAATATAATGCTATTTTTACTACAATATATCTTAGAGCCAGCATGATGGTAATGTACACTGAATGTACCAACCTGAGAAAAATTGTGCAGGATTTTCTACAGTTATTTGACCTTGGGGAAGCTATGTTTTTAAAGAGCTCTACTCCTGGTCCAAAAATGATTTTTGGGAAATGTTGCATCAAAAATTGAATCCTGTACCATACTATGTATCTTTACCTAGGAGTGCATGTTCTCTCTCTCTCTCTCTCTCTCTCTCTCTCTCTTAGACCCAAGCCTGGATCCTGGAACTCTATTAGGTTTCCCCTAAGAGTGGTAAGTACTCCAGTATTTGGGCTATCCTTAGCCGGCTTTTCTATTACCAGGGAGCTGGATCTAACAACACTTTCAAGTACATCTAAACATATGCCTTACCATACTGCAAAAACAAACCCTCATAATTATGTTCCTAGGAGAATATAATTCCCTGCAGCCAACTAAATCTTAGCAGCCCCAGGTTACATATTTATTAAAGAAAAAAAAAAAACCTTTGTATCAGGTAACTATTGGCTTTGGGAAACATTTCATAAAGCAAAGGAACTTACATATTTGTTCTAAGATCTTATAAGACTCTAAGAACTTAGGCTAACAGAGGTACTTCCCCATGAAGTGGATACATATACAAAGGTTTCTAATGTGTTTTACTGTCAGTGTAAAGAATTTAACTCTTTCCTTTGACTCAAACTCAGAGTCTTCTCCAGTGACAATCTTTATTATCTTTCATTTATTTTGTAGGAACAGGGCATCTCTGTTGAGGTGGCAGGGTTTTTTTCTCCCCATCCTCTCTCCATGGTTCTATTGGGAAAGCAAACTTGATACTGCATTCCCTGTTATTTGCTTACATTTTTGAAGTCCGTGTGCCATGGTGAATGGGATAGAGTTTAGAGTTTTTAAGAAATTAACTTATGGAATAGGTTCTTCAATTTGAGAAAGAGATCTAATAATTCCTACCTTTTCTGACTGTAAATTGTAGATGGGCCATTTCATGTTGCCTCTTACAGTCGAGAAAACCAGAAAAAACAGATTGATCTGAGACTTAATTGCATCTTTTGGAGCCTAATAATCGAAGAGTTATTGGGCATCCATCAATGCAAGCATATTTGTTTTCCATTTTATGGATAAATTGTCCTGTCTGTACGATGGGATGCTAGATTCCAGGAGGATGACTAGTTTGTAATTAGACTACTCAAAAAAAAAAAAAAAGCAGTTCTCATAGACAGTTCCTGATCTGAGTAAATGTGTGGAAGAGATTGGTTGGTACAGACATAGGAACATTGTCTACTTTGGAGGTATTTCTTAAGAGAGCAATATAAAATTAAATACAAAAGTAAGTACCAATTTGTAATAGAAGCATAAATTGTAATATCTTAATATTTTTTAAGTTGAGAACAATACTACTTGTTGCTAACTATTTGCTTTAATTACATGCAAAACACATTTTTCTTTCTGTGTTTACCCAAGTATCATCTATCTTTTCCTATGACAATATTCTACAACATTTTGTTTCTATTTTTAAGGTTTATTTTACTTTTTTTAATTGGAAAGGCAGATTCACAGTAAGAAGGAGATACAGACAGAAAAATCTTCCGTTTGCTGCTTCACTCCCCGTGTGGCTTCAATGCCTGGAGCTGAGTCAATCTGGAGCCAGAGCCAGGAGCTTTCTCCAGGTCTCCTACACAGGTTAGAGCCCCAATGCTTTGCGGCATCCTCTACCACCTTCCTAGGCCACAAGCAGGGAAATAGAAGAGAAGTGGAGCAGCCAAGATATGAATCTGCGTCCCTAGGAGATCCCAGCGGTTGCAAGGCAAGGACTTTAGCCGCCAGGATACTCTGCCTGTGCCTCTACAATATTTGATACGGAAAGCACTAAAAGAACATGTTCATTTTTCTCTATCACGTTTTGTTGGATTTTAGATTATTGGTAAATAATACATTTAGTGATGTTATCTGAATTTCTGAGACTATTAGCAAGTCTATGAATATAGCTATTGTTTATCCACAAGTTGCAACATTTGAGAGAATGCCTTTATAGATAAAACTTTCAGCTCTAAATTTCAAACCTTGCCCCTTTCCCATTAATCACAGTGCTAGGGGCTGGAGGGTAATTTCCTACCACCATCCCAATGCTGCCCTATACCTGCCTGTCAAGACACAGAGACAGTTAATACAAATGGTGGTAGTGGTATCTCTAAAAACTGCTCTTAGGAAGCTGTGCCCAACAACATCTTATCCTTACATGGAAGTCATTGTCAAATGCATCAGTACATTTCTTTAAAACCAGACCAAATGTGTCCCAAATTTAATTTCCTACTCTGCACTTGGTATGACAGAGATAAAGTAAAATGGAAAGGCAGTGGTTTTTGACTGTCTGCTGCCAAAACACGTTTATCCTACAACTGTTGTGAAGTGATTGAATACATGATTTGCTTTCATCAGAGCCTTGTGGGGTCTGTGCAAGTGAGAGCTCTAGAAGATGAAATTTCGTAGCAAATCTGATTCTAGGTTGAAATCCTGTTACTGGAGAATGCAAAAATCTGGGAGGCATGAGGAATGAGACAGAATTTTTAGCAATAATTATATAACTATTTTAAAGTTTTTAAAAAAATTTTCCTAAAAATTTCCTTCTGTAGAAACACAATTTAATGCAATGGTTCTTCTCTTGAGTTTTACATTGCTTAAACGATAACAATCACTACTTATTGAGTATTTATGTCAGCACTTAACATAGGTTGTTTCTAATCTCACAAAGATTAAATCTGGGAGAGCAAAAATTTATAACATTAGTCCTCCCTAGTTGCATTGTTGTTTCCTAAAGACTCTTGTTAGAAAGATTTATCTAAGGCAGAATTGCAGGGAAAGCAAAAGAGACAGGCAGAGATGCTCCATCTGCTAGCTCACTCCCCAAATGGCTACAACATCTGGGGATGGCTGGATTCAAGCCCCATCTTTGTGCTTTCCAAATAAAAACTTAAAATAAAAAACAGCAAAAACAAGATAGGTAATTTTAGTGGATTGTTAAAGAAATCATTCCAGGCAGCAAAGGACAGTGCCAGACAAGGATAAATACAATGGAGTAAAGTTTGAGTCCTAAAGTTTATTTGGGAAGCAGAAAGATGGAGAGGGAGAAAATGATGGAGAGAAGTGTGGACGCAAAGGATCTATTAGAGAGAGAGAGAGAGAGAGAGAGAGAGAGAGAGAGATCTTCTGTGGAGTGGTTCAGTCTTCACATGTCTTCAACAGCTAGGACTGGGTCAGGCTGAAACCTGGAGACTGGATTCCAATGCAGGTGTTCCATGCTCGTGACAGAAGTCCACATACTTGAACCACTTCCTACTTTTTTCCAGGGTGCATATCAGTAGAAAACCAAATTGAAACTTAGGGACCAGGACTCAAATTAGACACTCCAGTGTGAAATGCAGGCATCCTCAGCAGCTAATTAACTCCTGTATCAAATGTCTGCTCCTAATTTGTCTATTTTTAAACTTAACATTATAAGTATTATTCTTCTCCACTGAAGAGGGAGATCTTTGAAAGCAGAGCCACAGTTTATTCATTTTCTTCATATCCTTGACTCTTGGGTAGTAGTACCTTTTGCACAGACTTTCAATAGATATACATTAAGTGAACTATACATTGATTGTTTCACTTACTTACACTATAAATACAACTCAAGGAATGCTACTGGAAGTGGATAAACTACATTGAAAGTTCCCCTTAATCATTTGAAATATGAAAATTTGGGACTATTACAGCTCATTAGGAGAGCTGGGATCTGCTTCAGTCTTGAGTTTCCCTGAGCTGCTTACCTAAAAGCAAGTTTCATATGCTTACAACTGCCTGTGTCCATGGCAACCGAAATACATGACTGTAGGTTCTGAGGCATAATCCCTCAAAAGAGTCAGAGCCTTTTGTTAAAAGTGTAATTTGTGTGGCCAGAATTACGACAGAGAACTTTGGGCCATGATCACCAGCATCCCTTGTTGAGTGCCATTTCAAGATCCAGGCTCCGCTATTCAGCTTGGCCCAGCCCTGGTTGTTGTGGCCATTTGGTGATTGGAAGAATGAGTGGGAGACATTCTCTATTTCTCTCTATCGCTATGCCATTCTGCTCTTTAAATAAAGAAAATCATAAGAAAACATAGTTGGGTGACTTTTAAATGTGCAGTGGGGGTTTAATAAATCACCCCATCTACCCAGTAGTTGATCTTTCAGGCACAGCTGGTTCTTACAGAAGGGATCACAGATCACATCAGATCCCGAGAGAGCTTCCAGCAGTGACAGTGCAGTCCAAAGTGTTTCCTTTATGTGTCAGGAGGCAACACCACCTCCTTGCCCCACTTTAACAAAGCAGCACTTTTCTCTATACCTTCTGTAGAACTCTAGAGAGGACAGCATTGCATACTCCACGCCTCTCAGTGGAGAGATGCTACATAGGAAGGGCTCCTGTGTGCATGTGGCTGCAAGAATAAGAGACAGAAAATGTGACTTGCATTGAGAAAGAAGTGAATGAAAACAAGTTGGGGACAGTTTTTGGATGTTCATGCCTGTACTGCAGGCCATAATTATGGGAATTTCCTTTTTTATGAAAAAATAGATTATTTATTTGAAAGTCAAAAAGAAGCAGAGACAGAGAGATCTGAGAGGCTTGGAGAGAGATCTTCCATTTGCTGAATCATCATGGCCAGAACTGGCCCCATTTGAAGCCAGGAACCAACAGCTTCTTCCATGTGCCCCATGTGGGTGCAGGGGCCCAACGGCCTGGGTCGATCACCATTACTTTCCCAGACATATTAACAAGTAGCTGAATTGTAAGTGGACTGGAACCCAAACTGCACACTTATGGAATACTGACAGCCCAGGCAGCAGCTTAACCCACTATGCCAGCACACAAACCTCACCTTCTTTGTTGATGGGATTCAGAAATGATAGAAAAATAGATAAATTTTGGAATAGTTATTACATGATCATGCTAATTAATATATAAGCATATGTCTTATTTTAGAGGTGGATCACCTGTAGGATCCTTGTAAGATGAAGGCCCTGTGACCTTGTCTGAGGGTGAGGAGGAAACCTTCAATCTTTCTGGCAGCTTTAAAAAGTAGTGCATTGTTTCTTTAAGGCTGCTGTTTACTGAGTACATGAGGCTTTATGTTTTTTCAGATTTGCTCACAAAGGAGACCCATGGGTTCCAAGAAATGGAATTTAGTTGAGCAAGGGGTCCTGTGATGTCTGAACTACTCAAAATGGAGTCACAGGATCTGTGTGCGATTGAAAAAAACAGTGCTTAATATTAAAATAGCAGATTGGTTAAACCTGTGTGTGCCATCTACCCTGACTGATTTTCTTGCCCTCCCGTGAAAAGGTTGCCATCACTAGATGGCTTAGAACAATGGAAGCATGTCCTTGCCCAGTCCTTTATATGGATTCTAAATCAATGCTTTTGCAGAGATGTATTTCCTCTGAATCACTGGGGATGGGTCTGTTCTAGGCTTCCCCTAATTCTCTCATGATCATGACCTCAAGCTCTCTCTGCTCAACTGTCTTAAGTGTGTATAATGGGCCAGTAACAGGACCCCACCAGGTACTGGAGCTGCCATTATCCTGACCTTGGAATCTTAAGCTGCAGAACTGTGGGAAAAAATGCTGCCATCCAGCCTACGGCAAATTACTATTACAGCCTGAACTGTTGAGACAGGAGCTCAGTATATATTCTTAATTCTTTCCGTGACAATTCTTTACCAAAATAGTGACTTCCTGAGTCAGTGGATACTAGATATTGAATCTATACATTTTAAAAGAGAACATTAGTTTAACCCTAGGCACAAACTTTTGAACATAATTTCTAGTGTGACTTCCCAAGAATTTCTTTGTAGTAGATACATAAGCATAAAGAATATTGAAAGTATTAGAGTACTAGCCTGAAGTCCAGATGTACAGATGGATCAAACCAGGGAGAGACTTACAAGCTCATTTCCTGATACCTGACTCTTATTCTCTAAGGGGGCAATGGTGCACTGCCTTATCTTTTAAATGTAAGTGTGTACATTTTTAAAAATATATTTTCATCTCACTTGAGATGCAAAGCAATAGAGAGAAAAAGAAAGAGAGGGAAAGAGTCCAACCCCTGCTTTACTCCCCAATTGCCCATAATAGCAAAGGCTGAACCAGGCCAAAGCCAGGACCCTAGACTCCATTAAAGTCTCCATGTACTTGGGCTGTTAGCTACTGCCTTCCAGATCCGGCAACAGTAAGTTGGACCAGAAATGGGCCAGACTTAGAAGGGGAATTGTAATATGGGATGCGGTAATCCTAAATTGCAGCTTAGCCTGCTGAGTCACAATGCCTACCCCATGATGCCTCCTTTATTGAAGAAGTGCTCAAGAGAAAAGAGAATAAAACACAGATCGTGACTTAAGATTATATATTACTGAAGCCTGGGATAATTTACAAGATAGCCTCTGGTCTATCGGTCACCAAAATAAGGCTTTGTCCTGCGCATGACTTCCCTGAGGACCAGCTGTGTTTTCATGCCTTTCCTTCCTTTTTGTCATTTTTGCTGGTTTGCCCAGTTTTCCCTCAATAGACTTTTAAAAATTATAAAAATGCACTTATTTGTAAGAGAAAGGAAAAGTAAAGTAAATGTTTAATTCTGTAGTCACATGAAGTAAAACTCTTTAGATTATTAATTCTCTTCTCTTGAAATTGTTGCCTGGAGCTTATTTGGTTTGAGCTAGAAAAACAAGTAGATTGATTTCTCAGTTGTGGAGGCTAAAACTCTGAGCTCAGGATGGCAGCTTGGTCAGATTCCGTGCGCAGCCTCTTCAGGTTGCAGGCTGCTGACTGCTTGCATCCTCCCAAGATGCAAAAGGCCTAAGAGTAGAGGCAGCATTCTGTGTAGGAAGCATGTCCAACATGGAAATGTGACATATACAGTGACACAGCAAGTCTCGAATGCCTCGGTATCTTTTCCAATGGGCTTCTTCATCCTGTCTTGCTCAGAGTACCTTTGCCTGTTCTTGAACTCCATTCACATGGAATCATTCAGTATGCACTATTTTATCCCAATTACCAAGTGTATAATCTCTCTATGATGCCCTATGTAGCAGCTCACGCATTCAACACTGTATAAGATTCTGATGTATGACAAGATCAAATTTTATTCATTTTTTAATTTGTATTGGATTTTAGAGCTGCATCACACTGTGGTAAAGAATTCGGATTTGTGTCTGGTACAAATCCTAAATAATGTCTTGCTAGTACACAAAATGTTGGTTTAGTATTGGGAAGCTGGGAGGAGATGTCCTGATCTGTTGCTTGCTTGTTAGACCTTCAAAACTCACAGAGTGGAGTGTGTGGTTTGAGTTCACATTCCTGCTTTTATTGCCAACTAGTTCATATTGCCAGAAGCAAATCATTTATGTATTTTAAAGAAATTAATTACGGTGAATCCAGGACCAAGGTCAAGTGTGTGGATAAGAATATCTTAAATTATGTTGTTTAAATTCTGTTTCTTTTTAAAGATTTATTTATTTTTATTGGAAAGACAATTTTACAGAGAGAAGTAGAAACAGAGGGAAAGATCTTCCATCAGTTGGTTTGCTCCCTAAGTGGCTGCAATGACTGGTACTGAGTTGATCTGATGCCAGAAGTCAGAAACTTCTTCTGGGTCTCCCATTTGAGTGTAGCATCCCAAAGCCTTGGACCATCTTCTACTGCTATCCCAGGTCATAAACAGGGAGCTGGAAGGGAAGTGGAGCAGCTGGGACATGAATTGGCAACTCTGTGGGATCTAAGATTTGCAAGGTGAGGATTTAGGCATTGAATCATTGTGCCAGACACTGTTTAAAAGTTGAAGGCCACAGTGCCACAGATTTCCCCCAGTACATGCACCCAGCTTCCTCCAAGAGAACTTGCTTTCTAAGGCATCTGTGTACTTTGGATATTGGGAGACACAACTCTTCTGTATCAATAAAGGTCTTCACGGGAGTAAAGAACTCTGATGAATTATCCATGTCCCAGATAATTTCCTACTTTTAGAATTCCAACTTCCAGCGCATAACTTCTGCAAGCATTTGGATGAGAATTACTTTGAGGAAAAATCCATGGCTGTATTTTCAGCAGGTTCCTGACAGTATGGATTCTCTGATGTATTGACAGAGACAAGGCAGCCCAGGGACCTGGGGCTGGAAAGGAGAGTCAAGGGGCATCAAAGCCTTTCCTGCTGTGTCCTCTTTGCAAAACCCATCCATCTTGTAAAATACTCTCCACTCTCTTGGACAAGCTACATTGCCCCAACGCTTACTAGAATGGAAGCTGTATGAATAAAAAAAATACCATCCAGCTTTCTTGCATAGTCAAATACCTGGAGGTCCAAACTCTGAGGAATTAATGTAAATGAAATTGCAAAAATTGAAGTACAAAGTGAGCTGATGTGTTGTAAGAACTAAAAAGGTCATGTTTTGATGATCCAACGGGAGACTAGAATTTAAATTGGGTATCTGTAGAATTCAATTAAATCCAACAAATATTGACTCCGGCGTCTAGTCCCAGCAAGACACAGCAGCGGGGAGGTAGAGTGTGATGGACAGGAGAATGAGACATACACCTTGCTTTGCAAACAGCCTAGCATTGGGGTGGTGGCATAGATCAAATTACTGTGCCAAAGTAAGATAGTAATGGTGAAGCGTCCAGACACTGAGGACAGTCTGCTTACATTTGCAGCTTGGCTTCAGCACTTAGAGCAGAGTGACCCTGGGAACATTGTCATGTAAGCATCAGTTTCAGTAGCTGTAATAGTTTAAAAGTTAATCTAGGCAATCCGTCTGCAGTACTTAGATAAGCAACTGCCACCGAATATTTAATAGTAGCAGCTGTGATGTGTCTACATGAATATAAAAGGTCACATCCAGTGAGGACAAATTTCAGAGACCAAGAAACATTGGATAAGAGGAACAAGACATCAATTGATGGACATTGGGGAGAAACACCGGTAACACTTGTCTATAATAGTGGCCAGCTGAGTAATGTCATCTCTGAGCTTAGTGTCCATATCTGTGACAATCGTCAACACGTCTCCAGTTCCCAGGACTAGAGAGGGATTGATTGAAAACTAAATCAAAAACGGTGTTCTTGGGGTAACCTGTGTAAGTAATTCTTGGGTGTCCCACTTCTGGTGAGGCAGTCTTGTAAGGCTAGGGGCCAGCTACGGAGGGCTCCGAGCATAGGGCCAAGGGTCCTACCCACACGCACTGAGGTTACTGTGTGTCTATTCCCTTTTCTTTTAGTTTGCAGGGAGCAAGAAAGCTGCTAGGCTGTGCCTCAGAGTCAGCTGGAATGTTGTTCTCCTATCTTTCATTTTCTTGCCATCAGTCAGGTGTACATTTTGTATTCTCATCTGCCTATAAATTGCTTATTATCAGTCTGTACTGCACAAAATGCCAACAGCTTTGGAAACTGCTGCTGAGGAGAATATGAGTCTAGTAAATTCTGTTAGGGTTGTTTCCTGGAGGAGGCAAAGTCTTCAGTAACCAGGCTTAAAAATAATCTCTGGATTACAAAAAAAAAAAAAGTGTGACTTCACTGGATCATGAAATATATCAAGATTTCTTTGTATAACTTACGGTTCTCTGTACTCAGACATAGAATGGAATTTTTGTGAGATTAGTCTAAAGGAACATGATGGTCATTTTTAACATTCTGGTCAATTCTAAATAAGCATTCATCAAACATACTGTTTCATTTAGCTCTCAGAACAATTTTGTTCAGTGGGTTTCCTCATCATGACAGAAGAGGACCTAGAACCCAGACCCGCCTCCTCTGACTCCCAGTGTTAAACTCTTGGTCCTCAGCCACATGGACTATGTGAAGTGGCAGTGCCTTCTTTCTGAACTTTAGAATCCCCGCTGTAACTGGTTATGTGTGCTCGGCTTTACTTCTCTGTTTTTGTAAGAGCTTCCTTCACTGACATCATACAGCTATTCTTATATCGATCTCTTACGATTGATGCTTCCTTATAATACTAAAAAAACAATACAGAAAATAATATAATGGTTGTCTTGGTTCCTTTGCAGAAGGGCTTTTGATAAGATAATGGTGGCAGGCCCAATCAAAACCTATGAGAAAGATTTAATGCACAGATCAAAAGGACAATGAAACATGTGGAATGATTAGGAGAAACAAAGTTCATAGATGTTAGCTACTGTGTTCCAACTGGGAGCAGAAAGTGCCTGTGCTCCAAGGCAGACAACTTCGAGTGAACTGACTACAGCTGGAGCCATCAAAACTTGACCTTAAACAGATTGTCATCAGTTTTGCCATTTATACAATAAGTTCAATAGTAATGTAGGATATTCACTGCTTTCATTCATTCACAAGTTAACAGATTGTTGCTGAATATATAAGAAATGGATCATGCTAGTTGCAGAGATAAAATGCAGGAGAATATGAAAATGGATAGCGTTGATATCCTAATGGATTCAATCTAGTGCACAGGTCAGAACTGTACAGATTATGATGCAAATACATAAAGTGGTGATAAGAGATATATAGAAATAATATGAGGTATTTGGGGAATGTTTTAATATAATCTTGGAGATCCTGAAGCTCTAAAATTGAGACAAAAAGAATTACCAGGGTGAATTGACTTAAGGAGTTGTTGCAAAGTAATGCATTGTGCTAAATGAAATGCCTGGCACAATAGATTGTGCAAGTTAATAGACTGTGTTTATTGAAATGCTAGTACAGCATCCAGGGCGCAATAACCATTAATGATAACCAGGAGAACAATAATATTACACTAGATGACTGTGGACCTCAGATACTTTGAGACACTCTTAGGAACACTTCTTCTCCCAGTCCCAATCCTTCCCTGGCCCACAAAACTCAGTTCCCTGGGATTAGCTGACAAGTCTTCATAACTTACGGTAACTCAAATTCATGTTGTATTGCTTTTGACTAGTTTAAGTTCAGTCCTGAGACTTATTCAAGTAACTAAGTTATTCCATCCATTCAAGGTTAGTAGCAATGGAGAGCATCCTTAATGAAAGACTTAAGCATAAACCTGATCTATGAGAGTGGAAGAAGAGTCGTGTAGTGTGCTGCAAGGTGGGCTGGGATAGGTTTTAGAAAACATTGACCAAAGAACCTGGGAGATCTTATACTGATACTAATGACAGCGTAAGTATTTCAAAACTGACTGCTTGAGGAATTCTCTCCAGAGATGCTTAACAATGTCACTTTTCTAATGACTGCTTAATACATTCACGATTCACACGTTTAAAATTAAGGTGATATTGACAGGCTCCTTGTTCATGCTTTCTTTCGCTTTCTGACCACGTGCTCTTCTGTAGTCATGGCCATCTTTGATTCTTTCTAGTCCTGGCGTATACTGAAGGCACTGACTAATTCAGTAAGATGGGGTGTTTTTATGTTGTTGCAGCCTCTGGAGTCTTCTCCAGGCTGACAGAACTGGACTCATTTTCCATCCATTGTCTTTCTACACTTTTTGAGCACCCATTGACTCATGCTTCTGAGATGGAGGTTGTAGATAAAGAGTGAATCAAAAATAATTTCTGTTCTCAAGGAACTACAAATTTAGTGTTTGTATTTTCGGAGTCAGAATGAACAGAATCAATTATTCACAACATGGCAGGACTAATATGTCTTATTTTCATTTCAGCTCTTATTATCCTTCAAATCCCAAGAATGATGTAGAATGGCACAATTGGATGCTGCACTTATAATGACACCCAGAATTAAAGAATATGAACATATATTTTAAAATTTTTGGTAAACAAGTAATACATGTATATTTTAAGGGGGCATATTGGACAATTTTCATATATCTACATATTATATCCTTATCAGGTCAGGTAACCAGTGATGGTGGTTAAGTTCCCCATGCACTAACCTTGTGGTTACTAGGCTTGACTTCCAGCTCCACATTCTGCTTCAGCTTCTTGCTAATGCTGATGCTGAGTAGCAGCAGCAATGGCTCCAGTCACCGGGTGACTGCCTCACCATTGAGACCCACACTGGGGCCCACGAGCGTCACAGTCACAGGGGGTGAACTAGTCAATGGGAATTAATGTTTTCTCTCTTTTCAATCTCTCCCCTTCCTCCCTCCTTCTCAGCCTTTCAAGTAAACAAAAACAAAGTGTAAAGAGCAGGGACCTGGTCTATTTCTTAAACTTTGGAACTTTACAAATCTTCCCTTACAGATTTTTTTTTTAAGATTTATTTATTTTCGTTGGAAAGTCAGATTTACAGAGAGAAGAGACAATAATTTTCTGTCTGCTGGTTCACTTCCCAAGCCAGAGCTGAGCTGATATGAAACCAGGAGCCAGGAGCCTCTCTCCTTCCTTCCTTAGATGCAAAGCTACATTTTACATAAATAAATAAATAAATAAATAAATAAATAAATAAATAAATAAATAAATAGTTATTATTATTTTTTTTTAAAAAAAGACCTGTGGTCTCAGCATGATAGCCTAGTGGCTAAAGTCCTTACCTTGCATGTGTCAAGACCCCATAAGGGTGTCGGCTCCTGTCCCAGTTGCTCCACTTCCCATCCAGCTCTCTGTTTGTGGCCTGGGAAAACAGTTGAGGACAGTCCAAAGCCTTGTGACCCTGCACCTGAGTGGGAGACCCAGAAGAAGTTCCTGGTTCCTGGTTTCAGATCAGTTCAGCTCTAGCAATTATAGCTAATTTGAGAGTGAATCAAAATTGCTTTCTCTGGTAGAGGGAAATTGAATGGATACAAGTGACACTGTTACATTCTACGCTTGGCTTACAGTAAAGATTTGCAATTTCTTGTTGACCTCACGCCTTTAATTAAGTTGTGAACTTAATTCTTTCTGTTGGCATGAATGACAGAACCTTATATTATCTTAGCTTTATCAAGGTTTATTTCTATTCCTCCTCATTCTAATAAGCACTTGTTGTAGGATGTGCAACTTGACATTGGGATGCCAGTCCTTTCATGATCTTCTTATGATCTTACAAAAGTTTTGTTAAATAAGTGTGTTTGAACACAATGGGATCTTTCTCTTAGGTAGTTGTAGTAAGAATTAGGAATAATTTACATAAGTTTCTAGTATAATCTCTGATATAATAGGTAGTCAGCAGATAGATATTATGTTTCTATTGCTGCTTTTCTTTGTAATAGTAGGTCTTCTAATATCTCATGGGTTTTAGTAATACATTTGTTACCTAGGATTAGTAAAGTCTGTACAGAAAAGAATGATAACCTAGCCTTTCCGGGCACCTGGCTGGTACTTGCGTTTAATACCACCTTGGTAATTCACTCATAGAAAAGCCAGTGATGCTTGCAAATGCGCAGCCTAGAGAGTAAATTCTTTTTTACCTTTCTGAGGTAAAAGTTTTATATAATATCTTTTGTGCCACATAGATTTACTTTGAAAATGGGAAAAATGAAAAAAATTAATCATGAAACACATATTTGGGTGGTTTTTCTAGCACAGTAGTTAAGATGCTTCCTGCAATGCTTGCATTCTTCAGCAGAAAGTTTTGATACAAGCTTCAGTTCCACGTATGATTCCTGCTTCCGGGAAATGTGTTGATGGTTCATGTGCTTGGATTCCTGCAACCGATGTGAAAGATTCATACTAGGCTTCCAACTCCTTGATTTTTGTAAAGATTTATTTTTATTTTTTACTGGAAATGCAAGATTTACAAAGAGAAAAGGAAAGACAGAAAGATCTTTCATTTACTGGTTCACTCTCAAAGTAGCTACAATTGCTAGAGCTGAACTGATCTGAAACCAGGAACCAGGAGCTTCTTCTGGGTCTCCCACTTGGCTGTAGGGTCCCAAGGCTTTGGTATGTCCTCTACTACTTTCCCAGGACACAAGCAGGAGCTGGATGGGAAATGGAGCTGCCGGGATACGAACCAATACCCATATGAGATCTAGCATGTGCAAGGTGAGAATTTAGCCACCTAGCCATCACGCTGGGCCTTAATTATTTGTTTTGACCAAAACTTCTTTGTGATGAGATTCATATTAGATGGAAGACAGACTCTTTATGAAAGAATGCTTAGATTTATCATGCATAGCAATGATACAGACAAGCTTGATTAAATGCAAGGTTCTCACCCTGGGGATTCTGTCTCAAAACTTCAGTTCTTTGTTTCTACTGGTATCTTGAGGTCCCACTCAGCGGACCGGTTTGGGTCCTGTTTGCACACCACCTGCTTCCCTTGCTCCAGTTTGACAGGTGGCATGTTCATGTTCACAGAGGGTGGGGAGAACATCTCAGCTAACACTGTTACCTGGTGACAGTATTAGCAGCAGCCCTGAGGACTTCTGAGCCAATAGATGACTATCCTCTTTATCAGATCTGCAAACAGAGACAAGGTTCATGCGTTTGCTAATTAATGCTCCCTGTTGACTGATTTTACACGTCCATCATTTGTATCATTGGGCGCATTTAGTGTTTCAACCAATTTAGATCGCAGGTCCACAGCCACTGACCAGAATGGGTATTTATTATATATGTTGCTGCCATCAATAATAATTACAGCCACAGAATTAGCTACTATCTGCTGATGCCTACCAAACCCCAGGAGATCTCATGCAGACTCTGAAATTTCCCCTTGAGAAATTACTGTGATACGGAAGCCTGGGTTCAGAGATTAAGTAGCATGCCCAAGGTCAGTGTTGATAAACTGCCAAGAAAATATTCAAAGCAAAATCAGATTGCAAACCTCCTACCCATCACTTCCTCTAGAATGAAGGGAAGGAAAATAGTGTCTTTTCATTATTTTTCTGGTATTGATTGTAGTATTTCACATTTTGCCTGGCTGAGGGAAAAAAAACAGCTTTTCAGGAATATTTTTTTCTTGTGACATATTTTAGATTCTTCTTGTCTGTTGGGTGCAGATTTGGTATGAGGCAGAGTGAATCAATGTTGCACCCTGTGAGAGAAACAGACATTCATGTGTAGCCCAGGGTATGGGTTCTTAATACAAATGTTTTAGTACAGGGATAAAAATGCAACCCTTTAAAATACAACTCCATGGCAGATTGTCTAAGAGCTGAGAACGTGGCAGCCAGAAACAGGTCAGTACTGTGCAACAGAGAGCATCTACAGCACTGCAGAAACCAAAAGACCATTACATGGAAAACAAAATTGAGTGCTGACCTTGCTGGCCAAATGGGTATGCTCAGCTGCAGTTCAGAGATACACAGTGGCTCATATAGAACCGTATTAGAGAACGATTCATCTTTCTGATAATGTGAGTAGGGAGCTCATCTGTAGCTGGTTTAAAGTGAAACTTCCCAGTGGTTGAACATAAAGTGGTAAAAATACTTCCCTGTGTTTGAGGGATGGTTCTGAGCTCTGCCACCTAGAGGTCACTCAGTCCAGGGTGCACTATGAAGTGAGATGCAACGCTTGCGGTTCGTGTTCAGGGAGGTGGGAGCTCTCGCGGGCTGCTTCTGGCAATACTCACTTCTGCCTTCACTTTTCCTATCGCAAACTTCATGCCTAAGGCTTCTACTGAAGTAAAAACTGGTGGCTGTTAGGTTTCATAGTTTGGGTGGAAGGAAGCTTCAAATAAAAGAGGATTATTTTACTCCTTGGGCAATTAATACCCTCTCTTGCCTCACGGTATTTTCTGTAACAAATGGAGTATTGGATACCTTGGTGTTTCTAATATGCACAGGAATTTACTGAGAATTCTTGTCAAATGCTGGTTCTGATTCAGGAGAGCTTTCATAGGGACTGGGGATCTGCATTTGTAACTAATACCTACCAGATGCTGCTGCTTGGGAGCTATACTTTGAATATCATTGGAGTAAATCATTTTTAAAGTTTTTTTTTTTTCATTTTTAACATGTGGTTAGAAAAGAAGGAAACTAGATGTCTAATAGATAATATTCTTTAATCTCAGGATTAAAGACTGAAAAATATTGATTTATATATTAATTACTTCAAATATTTATTAGGCTACCGTCAGACTGTGGGCCAGCAACCAAGTATAGTGTGAGAAAAATAATTCCCAGGATCACTGACATGTGTGCCTAATGGAGGGACACAGGCAACAAACCAAAACGTAAGAGAACCTGGTAATCAGATCATTAATGACAACATTACCGAGAAATTCAGTTACATGTAGACACATTTTTGCTAAGTTATTCTGGGAAAATATGTATTCTCATTGCTTAGTAGAGTATCCAAAACACACCATTTGTTCAATGAACATTTATTGAACAAAGTAATAAGTCAATTATGCTAAGCACTACTTAAAACAATGTGGGGCCCGGCGCGGTGGCGCAAGTGGTTAAAGGTCCTCGCCTTGCACGCCCGGGATCCCATAAGGGCACCGGTTCTAATCCCGGCAGCCCCGCTTCCCTTCCAGCTCCCTGCCTGTGGCCTGGGAAAGCAGCAGAGGACGGCCCAAAGCTTTGGGACCCTGCACCCGCGTGGGAGACCTGGAAGAGGCTCCTGGCTTCGGATTGGCATAGTATCGACCCGTTGCGCTCACTTGGGGAGTGAATCATCGGACGGAAGATCTTCCTCTCTGTCTCTCCTCTCTGTATATCTGCCTTTCCAATAAAACAATAATAAAAATAAATCTTTAAAAAAAAACAATGTGACATAAGGAAATATGAATCAGAGGAGTCTGGGACAGTAGTATGGGCATTTTAGGGTAGTAAGCAGAGAAGTCTTCCCAGAAGAGGTGGCATTAGAATCTGGTATTGTGTGGCAAGGAGGAACTAAGCACATATATACACACTGGTGTTCCAGAAAGAGGAAGCTTGGCTCATTGAAGATTCAACACAGGGTCCTGTGACTAGAGAGGCTAGTGTGGACTGGTCCAGCACCAGCGAAGAGAGATAGAGAGCTGTACAGCAAAGACAAGACAATGGAGGGATTTTTGGTGATGTTTTCCTTTTTGACCATGGTCAGGAATGTGGATGTTCTTTTGAATGCTATAGAAGATCAGTCAAGCTTGACAGTTGTAGCTAATGCTGTTCAAAGAACAAGCTAGTTGTTGTTATAGATATATGAAGACAAATGTTGGAGGAGTGTATAAGGAACAGACCTTCATTGCGACACAATCTCTGACAATCTGTCCATTTGGTAGGCTACCTGGTATTTAAGGCAAGACTTTACAGTGACTTTTTGGGACAGTCTTGGAACAAGTGGATGCATTTTATATATATAATGGATTTATATAAATATATATAAATAAGTAGACAAAGTGGGATTGATTAATGGGTTAGATATTGGTTGTGTGGAGGACATTTCTGCTTCCAGAAAGCCCTGCTTGCCCACATTACAAATACAAACCTGATTTCTCTATCACCCAAAGGATTCTAACACAACAGCAGATCTCCTTTGAAGCTGGTCACTGTTTTCGTATACCAGTTAAAACAGTGCATTTTGCACTAACTCCACGCTCTGCCTGATCACTTAGTAATCATGTGACCCCTGGAAAACAACTTACTCATCTAAATCTCAATTTCTTCATTTTCACTATGACGATGAATGCAATACCTCACTCAAAGTGTTGCTGTAAGTCAAATATGTTAACACTTATGAATTTCTTAAAAACTGTATCTCTCCATACTTTTTCTGTCTCTGTTTTGCTTACATAATCCAATCTAATCTTAATCAAGATCCTTGCATTGGGCATAGTTCTGAATCTAAGTTTAAGGTTAGTCAACATCAGGGCCAACAAACAAAAGAACGTTACTCTAGTCAGGAAACTAGAATGCGAAGAAAAGCTAATTTGGATGGAAGGAAATCTCAGCCTGCTGTAGAACAACTAGGTCAAAACAGCCAGCCCGTGGATAGAGACATTCACATTTCCCTTAGCTAATGAAAGTTCTTCTCAACAGCAGGGGAGCAGAACTGCACAATTATAACTTAATTAAAAGATGACAAACGAGTTGACGCTTTTCTCCTGCCTTATCAGAGTCACATCTGAGCTCCATAATGAGAATACAAATGGGTCTTATTTTCACCTAACAGTCATCACTTGGGGCCAGGGTTCTTCCTGTGCGATTGACTGAAAAACACTAGAACCAACCTAACTCTTGGAATATCTGCAATACAACCGTCAAGGTCAAGCTAGACAAGGACAAAGAAACTATGCATTTTGGATAATGCTGCTTTCCTATAGAAAACAAGCTTCTCCATCTGTAACAAAGTGGAGGGAAATAATTCTAAGAGAATTAGTCAAAATGATGTGGAGAATCTGGGAGATGGAGATTGTCATTCCATGTTCTCCCTTGTTTGTGCTGTCTACTAACAAACTCGACCATCAAACCTGTGCAACCCAAGCAGTGAACAAAATGAGCTGGAATGAGTCCAGTGGATGGAAACAAAGAGACAAGTATTCCATTTTTTTTTCCCTGAAACATTCTCAGTTTTTTAATGAAGACTCCGGAAAATCACTGGTGTTAGTTGCCACCCTTGAACTATAAAGATGATTGTCAGTTGGTAGAAAGTGCTATGGTGTCTAGGAGCTGATGCGCAGTCCCCGTATGAGGCAAATGAGCAAGTGAGGGGAGAGAGCAGATCAGGGCAGGGTTGTTCAAATCGATACATGAAAGGACCCATGAACATCTCGTTCACATGCTTCCAGAGACATTTATTTTCCCAAAGCACATCAGTGACCACAGAGGTAACAATTAAAAATAAAAAAAGCAAAATATGAAGGACAAGGGGTCATGATCAGATCCTTCAAGTAGAAGAAATATTCTCCGTGTGTCCCATTCACTGCTGCTTTTCAACATCAGGTAATATCTGAGAGGCTGTTACCTAGATGACCAGGCGGTCTGCAGAGAGGCCAATGCCTTGCTGTCTCCTCCACTCCAAACTGCACTACAAGATTGCAGTCTCTCCTGCATGGGTCCAAGGGAAAGAAGGAACTGTCATCAAGATAGACATGATGATGAAGCCCTCTGATAGAAGGCATTAGCCAGCTTAAGGTATCAGGCCACAGCGTTATAAATGGACATCACCCCCAAGGAAGAGGGAGTGACACAGCACAATTGGGAAGCTGTTTCTTAAAAAAATAAAGCCATTTCATGTCGTAGTCAATAAGCCAAGACACACCAATAAACATCAATATAGCTTTTCAAAACTAGTATCAAGTTAAATGGAAGTTAGACAGAAGTGATGCTACGTGATGATTCATTTAACTTGAATTCTTAGCAAATTTTGCAGTAGAAAATGTTGCTTAAGGAGAGTTTTCTGGTTTCTAGGGGCAAAAGTATTAAAATAGCAAATACACAATGAAAGAGGGAATTCGAGCTGAGACTCTGAGACTGTAGTTGAATGCTTCATCACATTTTCCATTAAAAATCACAATTTGCAGTCAATTTAATACCACAGAGAGAAACATTAGAGAATTGCTTAATGTTTCAGGCTTAACTGGAACCAAAATGCAACGATTTCTCATTAATAATAATTTTACTCTCTGCCATCAGCTCAGAGCAGTTTGTTGCCACGCTCTCTCATTTTCTCTTTGCTGATGCTGCTGAGTCTAGATGTCCTTACTAAATACAGAGATTCTTAATTAAAAGCACAAGGGCCATAATGTCTACAGGGCAGTACTTACGGCAGATCGAGGTTTGTGAATGCATATGTTTCAAAATAATTAAGACAATGTTTGATTTCTGGAGAAGTAGAAGAAAGAATTCTTTTTTTTTTAATGAAGAAGTTTATTTATTTATCTGAAAGGCAGAGTTGCAATAACACACACCACACACCACACCACACACACACACCACACACACACCACACACACACACCACACCACACACACCACACACACACACAACACATCACACACACACTACACCACACACACACACACACATACACCACATACACCACACACCACACACCACACACACACACGGGCATGGAGACAGAGGATGAGGAGAGACAGAGAGTTCTTCCATCTGCTAGCTCCTGCTTTTACTAGCTGCAATAGCTGGACCAAAGCCCATAAGCAGGAGCTCCCTGTGGGACTCCCACATGGGTACAGGGACAAAATCACTTTGCACATCTCCTGGTGCTTCCCTAGATGCTGTCGCAGGGAGCTGGATCATAAGTGCAACAGTCAGGACTAACACGAGCCCACATGGAATACCGGCACTGCAGGTGGTGGCTGCGCTGCTGGCCCAGAAATGCACTGTTAAAACACACAGGCTACATGTCCAACAGTGTGTCTGCTTTGTAGTCAGTAGATCCAGGCATTCGTGCAGTGCATGTGCTCTTGCCAGCTCATCTCCGCCCTTCGGGTTCTGGGTGATTTCATTCTGTCTCTTGAGAACTTTAGCAACTCATCCAGGTCACTCAAGATACGGTTTGTGGGGAGATAAAGGGGAAAAACAAAGGGAACAAGCAAAGCCCCCGTTCTAAACTGTGAACTCTGAGTCCCCGAATGCGACACTAAAATACAAAGTTAGCGTCTCAACTTTCAAAATACACCAAATAGTGTGGGTGTGTCTGATGTGCTCTTCACAGTGGTAGTGCATCAAGATTGCTGTGTCTTGTGTGTATGTTCAATTGTTCATGTTCATGCGTACCTGCAAAGGTATAAGGGTGTATAGAGTGCACCTAGAAAGCAACATAATTGTAATAAGCCCCTCTTTGTCTTCATTCTAATAAGAGGTGACCTTTGTAATCAGGAAAATGATATAACTACTCAGTTCAAAGACTGATGACAAAGCAACCGAGTCAGACTATCACTCCCGACCTTGTATGTTCAATGTTGATTATTTTTCTTCTTAAGTAACTTTCTTTTCCCGTATTTGCTGTAATGACAACAATATTGCAATGTTAGCAGTCAAAATCCATCTTTGTCTGAGGCTGACTTTCCAGCATCTTCCTTGATTTTAGTAGTTGGATGATCAATTACCATTGCATGCCTGGACTGTCTAATGAGTGAAGCAACCTTGCGTATCAATGGGAAGTCTGAAAACAGTGAGGAAGACAGGAAGCAGCTTCCTCTCTAAGCACACATAATTGGTACTAGCTCTGAGTTTTCTTTTTGGCTTCCATATCGATAAAAATTAGTAGATTTTGATAATGGTTATGCAAAGTGCATAGAAGAATAGTAGCCAATACCTAAACCTCCTTCCAAGGTTACCACAGCTTGGTATTCACCAACAGCAATCGGTCTGTAAAATGTTGCCTTGGGCTAATATGTATCTCTTGTGTTTAAAAGGGAAACATATAGATTTCAGTTGTATTTTTAAACTCATAAATAGCAAAGATGAACTTATGTAGGAGAAAAAATTCTATTTGAATGGGAAGAAATGTAAGAACTCTATAAAAGATGTCCCTAACATTGAGACACATTTAGAAGTCAGGAGGGTACAGGTATTCTTCCATGCCAGTCTGGGTTACAATGTCAGGGACAAAGCAGATAGATGTCAGCTAGCTCAATGGGTTAAGAGGGTGCAATGAGGTAAGGGAGAAAGCAGTATGCCTGTGTGTGGGGTAAACCTTAAGGACCTGACTGGTACATGTGAGGGGCTGTCCTCCCTACATTCTACCTAGGGCTGTCTTCCCTGGTACTCCTGGCTGAGCACATCTCACTGCCTTATAGGTACCTTGTCTTCCAGGCTCATCCAGCAATCTACTTTCTTTCAGTTTCCACGGCCCTAGTTTCTCCTTCTCTTGTTTAGGAAAATACTGAGTTCAAGGGGAGTGGTAGCTGGGAGAATATTGCTTGTCTGAGAATTTCAAGGCATCGCAAGACTCATCCCAAGGAGGTGTCATTAGGAGATGGTACCCACGTTTGTCTGACTTTTCTGTAGCACGTAATGTTGCCACAAAGATAGGGCTGCTGAATTACAGGGTCAATTGATGTTATTATTCAGAATCTTGTAAAGAATGGCATCTTCTTTAACTGGTGAGTTTAAGAAAATCATTTTCCTTTTTGTTTCCCAGACTAATATTGAACTTCATACATTTCAAATTCTTGATTGCTAATAACTGATTGGAAAACTTACTGAAAACTTGTCTGTTTTATTATTTGCTATTCCTAAAATAAATTTCCAGAAATTTCTGCTTTATTTTATATGAAGATATCATTTGTTTTCCTCCAAATTTTTCTATTTAACAAAGTTGCTGGTGATAATTGTACAATTTAATGAGCGTAGACAGTATTTCAGAAGTTCAAGACCTGCATTAGTTTATGATTGCTATAATTTTTAAAATAAAGAGTACTTTATTTATATTTTCATAATAATCTCAAAACCTTAGTTGATTTTAATAAGCCAAAAGAGTCCAGATAAATAGCGATGTTTCATTTCAAAGTGAGCTGAACTGTGAATGGCAGACTGTGCTATCTAACGTCAATCCTGATCCTTGGTCCTTATGTACAAAACTCCAGAAAGGCAAGGGAGAGCCCTAGCAAGAAGCTGGAGTCAGGACCCAGGAACCAGGACCTGAACTCAAGAGCTCAAGTAAGGCATGAGGATATTCAAGGACTGTCTTAACTGGTGTACCTAATGCTCACCCCAACTAAATAATTATTTATACTATTTTGTTAACTTGTGAATATTTTACAGTATGTCAGATTTTGTGTTGGTCAATGATGTAACGTGGATCTAAATTAATTTAACCTATTGTTACAAATTTCTGAAAAACATTTAAGTCTGTATCATCCCGATTTGGGGTGTTACCTGAATTTCACGATGATTGGTCAAGGAAGCATTTTGCTAGAGTATTGACTCTTCATTGAGATCTGTGGATTAGTTCTATAGGTTTTCATTTCATCTGTATTCTGATGTTGGTCTGTTTCAGAATGATTCCTTTCCTGCTTCTGTTAACCTACTTCAGATTATTTTTTCAGGTTTGTAGATTACTAGAAAGAAAAAAATCCTGTGTATTGCTTGGGACTTATATGGTAGTTAGGAAAATAATATTGATACAATATGTAACTTTATTTTACAAACATACCACATTTTTACCAATTTTCAGGTTTTTTTTATAATGCCTGCTTTATTTCACAATTAGTATTTTATTATCATTAGGCTTATTCTTAGAACAGTCTCATTTGTTAATGCAAAGACACAGTATAGTGGAAAATAAATTTTAAGAAGCTTGACAGGAAAATTAGATTTATAAGTGTTTCAATTAGAGAAACTCAAAATATTTCTTTTTCAAGGAATAAATGGATTATGTTTAAAATAGTCACCCTATTTTTTTAGCCTAAATTTGTTTAATATTTTGGCAATGATACCAATTAAAACTTAATATTTTATGAGTTACATATATTCTAGAAAAGGAAAAAATGCTTGACACTTCAAGATATACTAGAAAATAATATTATGGAAACAGGGATGTTTCAATTTTCTATCTTTGCTTTTCCTGTGTCTTAGCTCATTGTAACTAAACAACCTTCGTGTGAAGGTAAAAGTGTGAAGGCATTTCTGAGGCCTAGATCATCCTAATGGTAACTCTTAATAATAAGGCTTGTAACATAGTGGGACAGGCACCTCTCAGGCACTAAGTCCTGGTTCCCACGGTACTCAATTGGATGAATTCTAAGACTTTACAGATGTTCACCTGCCTAGATCCTTCAATACAAGCTTACATTTTTCCCTATCAGCAGCCCTTACTGGCATCTACTGTGAACGCTGCCTTCCTTTAAATACAAAGCTCATCTTGTAGCTAGAAAAGTTTGTGGCACCTGCAAGGGTGTTCAAAAATACTTACTGAATTTGGCCTCTGCATGCAGGATGAGTTTCCTATTCTTTCTAGAAAGAAGTGTTTTGACATCTCACACATACTATAGTTTTAAAACCAGGTATAAAAATGAATTATGAAACCCCATCCCCTGGCTCTCACCACGTGGACACACACACATGGTCATGCTGCTGAGTTCTGTGTTTTTGTGAATACACATGCATGGACTGCATGGACTTTCACATAGTATCTTATAACAGAGTAGTATTTTATTTCACAGAAGGATATTCTATTTTAATTTGTTTTTAGATTTAAAGTAAAAATACCCCTAGCTCTCAGCTTTTTGAAACCAGAAAATATATTTCATCCAAACAATTATTTTTCTTTAAAATTAAAAAAAAAATACTGAGTCTGGCTCATGTAAGTATTCCATTAAAGCACATCAAGGGACACTTAGTTCAGGAAAACAAAATGCAGTTCTTTGTGGCCAAATGGGTCCAACTGGAAACCATTATGCTAAGGGAAATGTGCCAATTCCAAATTTAATTTAAAATGAAATGCCTTAATTTAAGATGAAATGATTTCAATACGAAAATAGTACCTGTAAATTGTAACATTATTTCAACCTCAAACAACCTGTGCCACATGCAATAAGATAATGAACCAACAATCAATGTGAGTCAGACTGCTTATGATCTACATCAAAGAACTTAAAACCTAATATGCTTTTAATACCCTATGTTATTCCGTAATGGGTCAGGAGAGCAGAGAAATCCTCCACCTTCTTGGAATGTGTAAGGAAGATGTTAAGTATAACCTATCAAGAATATAACAGGCAACTTATAGATAGCAGACTCGAACCGGCATTAGACATTAGCAAAACTATAGAGACATACGGTGGGAATCAAGAGCAACCCTAACAGCCTCTTCACAGGAGGTCATACGCACAGAGCATGGGGGCGCCCCAGAGTAGAGCAGGAGGACAGTAGCTTGTATTCCAACCCTAGAGACTCCCAGATCCTTACCTAGGACTATCAGTATGGGCACCAAGGGCTATATATCAATAGCCAAGGAATCGGAAATGCCCTCATAGGCCAAAAACTCTGAGGTTACCCACTCCCTTTTGGATTTCCCACATGGGATGGAAGAAGCCCAAACCCTTCCTCCCAGGATCTAATGTCATTGGAATAACAGCCGGAAGCCCTGAACGGTCCTCAGGAACAGAAGATCAGTAAACCTCCTGCAGGTCCCGGGAAAGGAGCTTTCTCTGGTCCTTACTTAGTTCCAACTTTGGAATGACCATCAGGGTCACTCTGGAGCCCCCCGCTCCCTGCAAAATTAGATTAGATAGACAGAACAATAAGGAAAGCTTAGAACAGATAAGAAATGGTCAGCTTGGACTCACATATACCTTACTATACCTTACAAAGATTAGTTACTCCTCACTGAGGTATTGAAGATTTCTCTGCATACCCCTCCTACAGCTATTCTGAGCCTCAATGGGTAACATATGCCTTATTAGAGTCATAAGCCTGTTTGGACTACCCTAAAATTCGCCATGTCCAGTTAAATCGTGTTTCAATAGTATAAGCTGCTAAATATAAAAATGAAAATAGACACGAGACAGCTGAATAGTACCCTATAGCCATTTTAAGGTGTATCGCAGCCAGTTCTGTGTATAAACTAAAATTGCAATGTCAATGAAGTAATCAAACGATGGGATTAAGAACTTGCATTTTCTAACATATTGGTCACTCAATACCATGTCAATTAACTCCATGATGTTGTAAATTGTTGTTGATGTTATGTTGGGGCTTTTAATTGAAAGGGATGATATTCTGCTAGATCTACTTTCAGACCAGTGATGGTCTCCCAAGGAAACTGTTGAAACTATCTGGACAATGAGAGGCTGAACTCTGTGCATGGTACATGCTCACAATGAGGGAATCATGACTGGATATGAACTGTAATACTGCAACAAGGTGGAGGAATCCAACATGGGGGAGGGTTTGGGGAGGGGTTGGGGGAATCCCAGAGCCTATGACACCATGTCATAATACGAAGTACAAAAAAAAAAAAAGAAGAAGAAGAAGAAGAAAGAAAGAAAGAGAGAACACTCCTATGGGCTACTCGGGCTGTGATTTGTTAAGTGTTTTCCTGGAGGCTGCCAAGACTGGTTAAAGAGACTTTTGCTCAGAAGGCAGTAGCTAACAAGTTGGGCTAAGACACCAGTGGAACAGGATTTCATTTGTAGTACAAATTGATCCACAAATTTCTTACTATCCGGAGATATTTTTCTTCTGTTCATATCAGTGAAAGGATGGTGGCCCAAATCCTAGTGTCAATGGACTCTTCTCTCTCTGGGACTGTGCATACCAAAGGAAATATGGGGAAAAAATCCCAGGCACTAGTTTGTGCAAATCTTTTCCTTTTCACTGCCCCTTCCTCTTCCTTCCAATCTATTTTAAGGGACAATGAATCAAATTATTTCAGCAAGAATAGGCTTTCATCCTAACATTTCAGAAAGATTGATGTTCATATTAATTATGGACCAAGACTGTCTCTCTTCAACAAAACTCTATTGTTTATTTTTTTTTCTGCTGCAAATGTCTTCAATAATTTTAAAATCGCCTCCTTATCAAGTTTTAGTTCTGGAAGTTTTCTTGAGTTAGCAAATTTAGGAAGCTCTGGTAACTACTGGTCAAGTTTTCAATGAACTTTTCAATTGACAAATAAAGACAGAGCCACTCGACATTCCTCTTATTATTTAATCTACTACTTTAACTCTGCAAAAGTTAGAAAATATGAACACTTAGTAATTTGCTTATCTGTTGAAGAGCAGTACACTTTCACGTGTTCTCACAAGCAGGAACTCAAGGTCTCTGCACCCACTTCTGCCCGGTTGGGCCTTCAGGGTGTTGCACTCCAGGCAGCAGCTTCTGCAGGTTTTGAACTCTGTATTCTTCTGGATGTTTCTGGCCCAGAGCATGGTCCCTGTATGTCCTAACCACAGTACATCACTGTCCTTCCTTCACTTCTACCTTTCCTTTCCATCCATTCAGTTCAAGCCGCTACTCTGCATCCTTTCCAAGTTGGCTCTGATGACCATTCCAAATCTTGACTGTATTGATTCCTATTGTACTCTATGTTCACCTTACACTGTTATGCACTTCCCAATGATGATCTATCTGACAATAATCGGCTTCTAAGATCTCCTATTTAAGCCTGCCATAGTCTGAAAATTTTTGTTATTTGTTTTTCTAAGACTTATCAATGACTTACCAATGTTTTTCAATGTCTTATCAATGACTCACTGAGTAGCTGAATTCTATACCTTATCAAAAACTTCAGTCTACAGGCCATCAAATGTGCCCCCCATCTCTCTGCCTCCTCTTATTTTCTGCCTGTGTCCCCCTTGTGTACCATGGCATTGCACTTCAATCAGCGTTGCCAACAGATTGTACTTTCCTCCATTTTCTCTGTCATATTAACTTGAAAAGGAAAAAAAAATCTCAACTAGTAAGCAATCCAGTACTCCAAATTCTTTGTGCCTCAGCTTCTGTTCCCAAGCAGTTGTGGAACTAGTGCTAGATAGTGTTTAAGTTCACTACACGGTTTAGGACCTCAGGAACTCCCAGTGAACTTACTTCAACTTAACTCTACCATTTATTCCCTACAATTTCTTAACCTTTACTATTACTAACGAGCAATTTCTCTCCCAGAATTATCAGCAGGTAGCCTTGCTTCTTATCACACACATGTACACAGACACACAGAAACACACAAACATGGGGCCATTGAAACTCCATACTCACAAGCGTAAGTTCTGAATAGAGTGACAGCATATCTGTCTAGCAGGCTATACTTGAATGGGGGTTTTATTATTTTTTTTCCTATCTTGATATTCCCTTGCCTTCTGCCTTTGGCCTTCCGGGGATGCACTCCTCACCCCTCAAAACACACACAGACTCACATGCTTCAGAAAACCACCATGTGGATTTTTCTGTACTTCTCGCGTGACTTGTTCTTTTTATTTTCCTGCCACGTATTTAGCCATCCCCAGCCTCCTCCACTTCATAAGAAATGTGGTTGACCCTGATTCCCTTAGCTACAGCTTGCCCTTTGCTCCTCATAGTTAAATTTATGAAAAAAAATGCATTGAAAAATAGTACAGCGTTTTCTCCTCCTAGTCACTCTTTAAGCCACTGAAACTCGCCCGCTGCATCAAGACATTCAAGTCCCCTGCATTATTTCCCTGACATCCCGCTCTTGCTAGGGTTCATACACACCTGAGCTCTTGTGCTTCTGCAGCATAGGCAAAGCGGGGCTGTGGCTCCAAGCTGTGTCACGCAGAGTCTTGAGAGATCCTTACTCCACCCCACCGGAAGTTCTATCAAAGACTTCCAGACCTGTCCCCCTGCTTGCCCTCCACAAGCCTTACTGCTGCTGTGTTCAGGTCATTCTTTCCCATGAACTCTCTGTGATTCTGACTGTATTCCTCTATGTCTAGACTGATAGGCAAAATCTAGTCCATATGCTCAAGATAGATAGTATCTAATGTACTTGATCATGCCCTCCTCAGAGCAAACACACCAGACACTTCTCTGTCCTTCCCATGATCTCAGACTAAGATTTAATTGACAGGAAACAAACGCCTGTTTTTATATCCAATTTCATTTCACCTCTCTCTTCACTCTCCCTGTAACTGCTTCTGTGGTCAGTCACATTCAAGGTCCTTTGACCGCTGCCCTATGCTCCCCAGGACCTTTCAAATGATCTTTTTCAGTCTCCTGAAGTAGTTTCTCCACTCATTCTGCCTCTACCACCCATCTCCCAAACCTAGTTAGTTCCCCCTCGGCTTTCAGGTCTCCATCGAGATGCCACCACGCTCTCGGTCCCAGGACAAACTCTGAAACATTCACTGGTGACTGTATCCTTCTCCACCAATTCCCCAGGACAGCTCTTCTCATATTCCATCGTACATGTAAATTGCTGCATATCAAACTATTTTAGCTGACCAGAGATTGACAATGACTTGGTTAATTCTTTATTTCTAGAGCCTAGCTTAGTGCTTGGATGTAATAGTTACTAATAAATATTTGTTGATTTAATAACTATAACTATATGGCTATAAAGACTAGTCAGTGGAGGTAAATGAGTATTTACTGTTTCTATTCTTTAAACTCTTTCCATAGCCATTATAGCATTTGATTGTCACAGCAACCTTATGACATATGAATTTTAATGTTTGCACTTAATTTTTATAATTAAAAACGTGTAGCACACCCATATCAATTAAAAAATCTGGTATGATTATAGTTTGGGCATTCGGTTCTTTCCTAAGATGCCCACCTGATCTGATATGTCAGTTGTGCTCATTTCATTCTTTAAAAGATGTATTTAAATAAATGTATTTAAAATTTTATTTAAATATATTTAAATTCTTTTTTATTGGAAAGGCAAATTTACAGAGAGAAGGAGATAGAGAAAGATCCCCTGATTCACTCCCCAGGTGCTGAAACGGCTGCAGCTCAGCTGATCTGGTTTTATTCATGTCAGTTTTGTCTTCTTTGACTCTTAGCTCTGTGACTGCATTCATATGAATTTTTTTATTAGATAATATTTTAAAAATGTCTTTATTTGTATTAAAGACAGAAACGGCGAGATCATTTATGCCCTGGCTGACACCCGATGCCCACAGCAGGGCAAAGCCAGGCTTTAACCAGGAGCTTGCAACCTCACTTGAGTGGTGAGGACTCGGGTGGCTAGGCCATCTTCTGCTGCCTCCAACGATGCACATTTACAGAAAAAGGAGTTCAAGGCATTTGATATGCTGACCTTACAGGCCAATGACTTAAAAGCTATGTGACACAATTTGCCGGTCCCAATCTATCTAATATTAATATAGACACAGCAGCCTTCCACATACTTACTTTTATCATAAAAAGTTTTTTCACCATATTTTAAGTTCCAGTGTTTTGTTGGAATTTGAGAGCTATTAACTCATTGGAGTAAAAATAGGCCCTCCATGCTATGGCCAGCATTGTGCCAAATCCTTCCACCCAATCTCTGTAACTTTGCCTTAAAAAGAAATAAAACCACCAAAGAATTAGAAACATACTCTCTGGACGTAAAGATGTCACAGGACTAAGGATGAACTACAACATACTGGTGTCAGGTCAATCTGTAGTCACCTCAGCTTTCTGTGGTTTGTTTTTGTTGTTGTAGATCAGCTTTAGGCTTCCAGAAAAATTAGCAGAAACCACAGACGGTCATTATACACCTCTTCTCCCGTGAGCTTTCACGCATAAACAACGTGCCTCAAGGAGGAACATTCATTCTAATGGATGAATCAATAGTGGCGTTATTATATATGTATCTATGCTGTAGCTTACATGGGAATTTTCCATTGTTGTAAAGTCTGTGGGTTTTGACAAGTGCATAATGTCTTGTAGCCACTATTCCAGTACCTTACAGGAAAGCCTGTCAGTGCCACATATTCCCCGCTCTAGCCTCCTCCTCAGTGGCCTGCCATGGTCTTCTTCCTAGTTCTCATTTAACCAGAATGCCCTTTTATCTGACAGTACATGGTGGGTCGTCTTTTTCAGCTGGCTGTTTTCACTTAGCCATGTGCATGCCAGGTCACCCCAGGTATCTCTGTGGCTTTTACAACTGCAGCTCGGTTTGTGTCCCTTAAGGTGTGACCCGAAGGCTTGGGGTGAGAATGGGAAAGTCCTCCGAAATAGGACATTTATTTCTCTTGCCTTGTTTAGGTTCTGATAAAAATGGTTTACATCAAGGGCAGGGATTTCTCAGCAACAGAAAATTCTCCATGTATTTCAAAAGGAAAAGAGCCCAGAGGGAATTTTCTTTGATCTTCACACTGAAAAATCGTTGGAGTGCCTGTTGCAAAAATTCGTGAGAACTGTGGAGGCCTACTTAAGGCTAAGCTCCCTGGGGTTTCTCTCTCTCTCTCTCTCTCTCTCTCTCTCTCTCTCTCTCTCTCCCCCCCACCCCCCAAGCTAGTCTATGGCCAGCCTCCACAAAGCCAGCTACTTTTTAAGTCTCCCAACCAGGGCGGCCTCACATTGTCTTCTGCTTCTGATTACAGTGGCCACATCTTCAGTCCCTGGGGAGCTGTGGGTCTCAGCATCCACCTGCGTCTCCAGTTCTCAGGGCAACGGTTTTTCCTGATCTGCTCAGAATTTTTCACATGATGAAGATCAGAATGATGATTTCCAAACTCTTCATTCACTGAAATGCTTCATGGTAGGATTGAAACTATTAATCGAGTTGCAGGGCATTTTTTAAGTGCAAGGCAAGTGTTTTGGATGATAAAACCAGGAAATAAAAATTATACTGGTAACATCTTTTATACTGTGGTTGGTCTTTGCTTGAACATAAAATTTAATATACTCTCTAAGATAATTAGCTAAATGTTAAGTCAAATCACTAGAAATATTTACTGCCCTGTGCAGCTAATTTAAAAATGAAGTAAATTATAGCTACCTTCCTTCAAAATTATGTCTTTGTGCAGGAAGATGGAGCAAGGATAGAGCAAGAATATATCTCAAGTCCACTTGATGGATGATGCTTTCTTGACCACATCCATCATGATGTCTCCAGCGATTTGGTCTCCAGGTCTGTGTCAGTGCTGGTGCAGGTTGTGAAGTTTGGTCTCGGCTGCGAACTACGACAATCTCCTGATGCTTATTGCCTGTTGTAGTGCAAATCATAACACCCATACTTGCTTCCCCTTTCAGTTTCACTGCCTTCCATATTTCAGTCTACTGGTTATTTTGACATTCTTGGATCTTTTACTGTGTTGTGGAGGAACTGTGCCTACCTGAGTTGTTGTTTAGGCATCCAGCTTTATTTTGGAGCTGCAGTTTCTATCTTATTCATTAATCAATATTTTGTTCTGATCAAAACAAGAATTACGCATGTGAACATTTTTATAATTAACTGTATTTTTCCAGAAATAAGTTTAGCCTATGTTTTATTCTCAGTTGAGTTTTTCCTTTTTTTTTTTTTTGGTGCTTTGAGATTCTTGGGCTCAATAAACAGATCAACAAACAATCTGAATAATCAGATGTAAAACAAGTACAACCATTTACATACTCTACAAGAAAATCATGATTCAAGTAGAGAAACAAAAGCAGATTGTGTTTCGGGTTTAATGAGCTCATGTCACGGAGCAGAAAGAATCCAACTGACCCTGAAGTCTGAAATACTTCCGCTTGGCATGTCCAGAGTTTGGAGAGAAGCTTCTATTTCCCGCTCTGGGACACAGTCACGTCAGTGAACATATAGTGCATAATGTTGACACTTAAACGATTTTGTCATTTTACTCAGCTTTCATTCTATTATTCTCTTAGAAATGATCTTTGGATATACTAATCATAGCTATTGAAGTAGGAATTAAATGTTATCAAACTAACAGTGTGAGAACAACGTTCTGGCCGGCAGAAGTCAGAGGGACCAGTACTGCAGACCGCACATGGGGCGTGCTGAGCCATTCGATCTATTAGTTGTTATTTTAGCTGAAAAAAACATGCATGTTTAGAAAGTTGTTTTAAATTGTGAAATAATAACTGGAAAACTCAAAAGAGCAATCTGAGCAAAAATATTAGAAGAGAACGATATTAAATCCCCTGATGTCTTAATATCGCAAGTATGGAGTCGATATTTAAATAATGTGTATAGCTGAAGAAGTTGACCTGTGTGCATAAACTGCGAAATTATAAAGAAAATGAACTAAGTTATTAACAGACATAAACAGGGAAAAGGGACATTAAGCAAGGAAAGAGACCTGGAAATGAAAGAAATTGAGGTGAAGTACCATATATTTTCTTTTACATGTTTAGATGAATTTTGTAGCCATGTGGATATATTATTATTACTGCATTCAAATTGTTTAAATCCAATAATACATGGATAGTAAAAATACTTCCACATCATTTCTGATTATATTTTTGACATTTTTTTTTTCATTTTGGTTATCATAACATTTTACGAATGATTTTTGAACAACTGTAAATTTTACTCTGCAAAAACATAATCCTTGCCAGATGTTTCTGCCTGGCTCTGGGCCCAGATATATTAATGGAATTCTAATGGAGAAGGTCTTGAGTATTTGTCAGTCTGCTTGTTCTTTCTTTCTTAAATTGCACTAACCCTGATGATAGGGTGGTGTTGAGTAAAACTGCTCTCGGGGCAGCAGCAATTTCTTGAACATCTGGTTGATTCTGTTCTCTTCTTCAGTATCCAACTTTGTCTTCATGCTATAACCCAAAATGAAGATTGGCCATACAGGGAATCTAAAACTCTTTGTTTTCAATAAAAATCTGAAGGTTAGCTATCCTTTCGACTTACGATTACGTTTTCTTGGTTCTTTTCTACTTGTACGTCAATTGTGAATCATTTTTCTTATATTAGTGTGATAAAAGCAGGAATTGATTGCTGAAATGTGTGCCAATACTTATCACAGAAGATCAATGAGAAATAACATCATTTCTTTATATGATGACTGGTTGGTTTTGTCATAGCTCTTCTTCATCAGTGGGACTTTAGATTGTCGTATGTATCATGGTTTATTAAGAAAAGATTGTTTCAGTCATGTGATAATGCCACCCTTCTCACCAGCTTTTTAATATGTATCAGAGGCGATTGGCTGTGTTTCCATAAGATCACATCACAAGCACAATCTTTTAATAGTAGAATTTCATGGTACCCTTCTGTTAAAAGCAGATAAAATTCTGATGTAAGAACTTTTTCTATTCATAATTATACTCCTTGACAGTAAGATTTATAATGGCAGGAATGGATTCTGACTTCTTACCCATAACTATTTCATTGCCGTGAGCAAGGAAAAATTATTATAAGCATTGAAGCTGAATTCAGTTAATATAAATAAAGCTCTCATTGATTTCTAGGTCGGCTTAATAGTGAATATAGAAAAAAATGGCATTTAAATCAAATTAGTAAACTATGTAAGACAAAGAAGTCTGGGAAGAATATTGATGCAACCAGAATATCAAGGGTAATTTAGGTGATAAAAAAGTAATACTTACTGAATATGAAGTAAGCCACAAATCTAAGAAAAACCAGCAAATTCAAATGGAAAGGGAAGAAAAAAATAACATGCAAAAAACAAAGGAAACAAACAGGACCTTTGCTTCAGTGGGAAAGAAAAATTCAGAACTAAAGTTTGAATGTGGGATAGCATAAGCTCCGTACGCCCTCAGACGGAGAGACAGGTGGTGATAATTTACAGGTTGTTCTCCTCATGGATTTCCACCAGAAAGCAATGAAAAATACGTATTGTAAGAGAGTCAATAGAAAGCATATGTTGTTGTATGAGCCTAGAAGGAAAAAAAATGCTAATCACCAAGCAGACCAAGCATTATTCACACGTACAGACACAAATGATATTTGCCTTAGTCTCCAATTGCTGTACATTGTACTGGGTTATTACGTTATAAATTACATATAATGGTATATATATGTATATATTTATGTACATGTATATTTATATAAATAACATTGAACAAGTGAAAATGAAAAACTCTTACTCTACAGTCGAGAGCCTGAACATTCAACAGAAGTAGATTCAGATTTGAAACAGACATTACAATTTAAGCCTGAATTTTAAGGTTGCTAGAATTAAAGGAGCTTTGAGAAAATGCCTGAGCATGTAGATCATTTCAGGAGATGGAAGAAAGTTCTAAGAATGGATAAATTAAAGGATTATAATCAAAATATGGTAACAAAATAAAGAAGGCTACTGAATAATCCATTTATAGACTCAAAAAAACCTTGAAAGATACGAGTTTAGTGACTGCCAAAAAGAATTCTCTAGATTAAAAACTAAACATTAGTCGGACAGCAGAGGAAGCAGAGCAAAGCATCTGAGCAGTGCAGATCACATCAAAGAGTAACCTTTGTGGTTCTAGGAGAATACAAGAGAGCTAATGAAGTGTGTAGATTATTTAATGAAAAAAAAAACCACAATGACAAGTTTCTAAAAGTAACAAAAGACATAAAATCACACATCCAGAAAACTCAAGCTAAATCATCTAAGATAAAATCAACACACACACACACACACAACACACACACACACCCCATTCAAACTGCTGAAATCCAAAGAAAAGAGGCTGATTAAGGCAAGTTGGCAAAACAGACAAATACGCATAGAAAGTCAAATATAAAATGTAAAAGGTAAATGTAAAAATGCAACAGATTTTTTATCAGCGCTTTGCACAGCAGGAGAAAATGGACTGTTGTGTTCACAGTGATAAAAGAAGAGACAGACAGCAAAGAATTCTTCATTTGGGGAGAGCATGGGCGGCAGAACCCAGATACTCAGTCATCTTCAGCTGCTCTCCAATCTGTAGGAAAGCAAGAACCTGGACCAGCACAGCGTCAGGTTCCCACCCAGGTGCTGTGAGAGGGAGCCGAACTGGGATTTGAACCTAGGCATGCTGATCTGGGAAGCAGGTGGCCCAACCTCCTCCAAGAAAATGGTACATTCTGCCCACACTGATTGAAACAAAGCTAAATGGAGTGGCTGTATTAGTTCCAGATAAATAAAGTATAGAACAAACAGAAATCACATCTAGGATAAGGAGAGATTATATAACGAAAAAGAGTCAATTAATCATGAAGGTGTGATTCTGAATGTGTATTTATGTAAAAATATAGAATAAAGTACATGAAGGTAAAATTAAAATGACTGAAAGTAGATATGGAAAAAAATCAAATCAGTACTATCCAGCTCCCTGCTTATGTATGTTTAAACTCATACAAAAATATGCATTCTGCTTTTTATAGTGATTTTCTTCCTAATTACCAGAAACCAGCCAGGCATTTAAAGCAACCCATGTATGTTTCAGGTACCACACGAGTTTAATACACCTGCTGTACCGAGTTTTTTATAAACCACAGTGTCTTTAAATCACTCAGATGATTACCTGGCTTTTCAGGGGTTTGGATGTCTAGCGGAAGACTCAAGGTGGCACTATGGCTGTGTTTCTGAAGACTCTGCAGGTACAGCTGTGGACAGACTCCAGCAACGTTGTTCTGGCTGGCTGGTAGGTAATCTCACCTTGAAATCCTAGATGCCTCCGTGATGCCAGCACGTGTCTCCTTCCATCGCAGCAACAACTGGGTGGCAGGTCTTTCAGAGGCGACCATCTGTCTGATTTGTGTGGCTAGACATAGCTCACCTGGATAATCCAGAATGGTCTTCCTAACGGAAAGAATGAAACAACCCAGATCATATTGAGGCCAGTGTATATCAAATTAGTCAAAATATAAATATCAAAGGCAGCATAATACATACATATACTTTAATTTCACATATGTATGTATATATTCATGCACAAATGTGTTCTATTAAAAACTGTTCATGAAATGTAAAAACCAAAAAAATCCCAAATATTTAGGCTAGAATATCTTGTCTTTCTAAATATAATATTCTTAAACAAAAATAGAGAATCACACAGTTTAAATATATATATATATTTAAAAATATTTGCTGAACGTGGCACTGAGGTTATGTTAGAATCTGGGAATACATCTACCAATGAGATATACATTGTAATTTAGTAATTGAGAGTTTTATTCTGAGAGTTAACCCATGGTAGTATGGTGGTAGGAAACTGAAGATGGAATTCCACGGGAGAGAAATTTCCAATTACGTTGAGTGCAATGCACCAGTGCAATACGCTGAACAACACTGAGATTAGTAGCGATAAGAATATTAAAAGATATTCTATTTATTAGGAAAGAGAAGGAATATATTAAAGTGCATTGGAAATAGCACGGGAGGTAAGGAAGAAGAGACAGGGTACAATTTGCTCTCAAAACTTATGGCTTATTCCCATTTGCTTACTTTTCTCTATCTACTCTTTCTGGAGGGTAAAAATGATGAAGTGAAATGATTCAGGTATGGTTTCAGGTAGGCACAAAACTAGGCATGCAGGCAGAACCTAAGATGATGTTTTGTGTCTAATGGATGTTACAGCCCTGGGAGGTATATTTTCTTGGCTCCATCAAGGCAGATTTTTAGTTTATGTAAAGAAGAACAGTCACAAGCATGGGAGAAAGAAAAAAAAGTGAGTTTGACAGGACCATTTTGTTGCAAATGGTAAGATTTTATTCTTTTTAATGGTTGTGTAGAACTCTCATGGAGTGGACATACTACATGCTCATGAAATAAGACAGTCTCAAAGGACAAGTATCATATGTTTGCTCTGATATAAGGCAATATTAATGCAAAATCTAAAAACATATAGGCGAGCAAGTGCATACATGTGTTCTCATAGATGAACTGTGCAATGGAGACTAACATACTGGCAAGGGAAGATACGTCACAGCAGGCATCTCTTCTGCCGAAGGAAAGATGGCTTCCCAGGGAAAGTTAAGTGTACTTGGCAGTATAATACTAGACCTTCTAATTTTGTCTATACCTACAATTCCATGATGCATTTAAATAGCAGAATGTGAAACTTGTGTTACCAAAGGACTGCACTACTTTAATAATATGGGGTGAAGTGATGGAGGGAGAGAAAAAATAGCTCAAGACGGAATCCCTGTGCTGTCAGAAAAATGTATCGTGGAAAACAATATAAATAATTTCATGGAAAAGAGAACATTTTTAAGAAAAAGGAAGTAGTTACTGATAAGTTGTCATCGATATGTAAAATGAATAGAATGCCCAATTGAATGGACAAAGCTTGAGAGTGATGGAGCTGGGCTATCTGGACTGGCAAAATAGTCTGAGGAGTCCTTACCATACTGACAGAATTTGTTACAAATCAGCAGGAAGTGATAGCTTGCATTTGTCAAAAATTTAAAAAATTGTCGTGAGACTTATAAACTCTTTTCAAATCTCCCATAGGAATAATGACATTTGATGTCCCTGGGAGATCCGATTGATGCGGTAAGTTTCCATAGGAACTTTCTCTTTGTGGAACAAGGTTGCTTACAGAGAATTTCCTGGTTTGTGTTTGTCACATCTAAATGGTATTGCTTTTAAGCACATAAATGGACATGACTGACAGGAAGCTGTGCAAATGTTCCTCTTTTATAATAGACTGAAATTGCTGGTTATTTTTAGATAAAATCAGACATTAGTGAACCCAGTGTTGAAAACAAGTCTTTGATAAAATGACAGTTTAAAATTCAATATAAATTGCACTATATCCAGTTTCAAAAATTCCAGATTTTGATACTCTGTGTTGTAATTCTCAGTAACATATAAAAATAGCTTCTTGACCATCCTGTGTCAATTACAACTCTGCTTTTATAAATAGGTAAGCTGAGACATTGACTTATGGACATGAGTGGCTTAAGACCCAAAAGAAACTGCGATCCCAGGTTACTTGAGTTTTGCATTGTATAATTTTTAGTTGCCTTAAACACTGTGTTATGCATTCAGTGAGTAAATCATAACATGAATTTAATTTGAATAATTTATGATTCCTCATAAGGTTGCAAGCCTATATTTGAGAGAATATTAGATAAACTGTAAGTTTAGATAATAAATTTTGAATAGCTCTGGGCAAAAAAGTTAAAGAAAAATCAGGATGCAGTTGGAATGAAAAATTGGTCATCTCTCTTTGATAGCACAATTTGGAGCTCAGACAATGGTAACAGTTAAAACATTGTGTTTTCAGTGATATTTCAAAGTCCCAATACCTATTGACAAAATTACCACACATTTGTTTTTGAATTTACATGAGCGTATTGGTCCTTAAACGTCAAACTAAATTGAGTTTCATAGAATTAATGACTTCTCAGAAAAGTACTTGTACTGAAAGTGACCACAAACTTCTCTTCTAAAAACACAGACTAAAAAAAGAAGAAAACAAAAAACAAAAACCAAAAACCAAAAAACTTACAAGAGAAAGACAGAGTACAAGTGTTGATGGTCATGTTGCGGTTGGGTGCCCCAGTCTTCTCTCCCACATTCTTGATCACACAAGGCAATGGTGATCCGGTTATGAAGCTCCTTGGGTCTGCTGGAGCTACATGGGGAGGAGGCAAGGGAGCGGGAATGGTTGTGTCCACACCACATGTGCTACACATTTCCCAGTGATACATGTCTGCCAGAGATTCTCTTGTTCATCTCAAATCTTGGCACTTAGTTCCTCATCCCTCATTGCAAGTGAGGATATGGAAACAGACAACATTTTAAACATATTTCCAAGGTAGTGTCAGTGGATGGAATTGGAATGGAATCTCAATTTTTTTCCAGCCAGTATTTATTTTTCCACTTTGTCCTTGCAGTGCTATTCCCCTAAACTGTTCCTGCATGCTGTTTCTCCTTCCCCCCCATTGGACCTTCTCAGATTTTAAAATCTTGGATCATGAAAGCAGAACTGTTCTTAACTCTTATTTCCTTCTCAGTTTGCTTTTTAAAAACTTTCAGCCTCTTAGGTAAGGTAGGCTTCAGAATCATCTTCTGCCCTTCTTCTTGGCCTGCAGAGGATCTGGTTCTGAGCACCTTTTAAAAATTCCATGCACCTGACACAGTAGCCTAACAGCTAAAATCCTCGCATTGCATGTGCCAGGATCCCATATGAGCGCCAATTCTAATTCCAGTGGACCCACTTCCCATCCAGCTCCCTGCTTGTGGCCTGAGAAAGCAATCTAGGATGGTCCAAAGCTTTGGGACCCTGCACCTGTGTGGGAGACCTGGAAGAGGCTCTGGGGTCCTGGCTTTGGATTGGTGTGTCTCTGGGTGTTGTGGCCGCTTGGGGAGTGAATCATCAGATGGAAGATCTTCCTCTCTGTCTCTCCTCCTCTCTGTATATCTGCTTTTACAATAAAAAATAAATAAATGAATCTTCAAAAAAAAATCCATGCAACATTCTCCTGGTAAATAATTTAGGAATTCAACAATGCATAACTGCAAGGAGCTTCTCCTGTGATAAGCCTTGCGATTTTTAGGGCATACTTACAGCTTTATAGCCGATGTGCTTCTCCCCATTTCTTCCCCTACTGCACATATAAGTTATCTCCTATGATGAGGGTTTCTGTCTTTGAAGAATGTCTTGGTACAGGCAGACATTGACTTTACCACTGCTGCTCCAGCTTTAACATGAGGTCTTGTCTTTCCCCAGCCAGCTACCCATTCACCATTGTCTACCAGGAAGGGTATATAAAGCCAGTGTGGCGATCTGCACCGTTCACTCACAACCTAGACTCCTTTCTGTGGAGTCTTCTTCACTCCCCTTACAACTTGGCTTATCAGGAGTAAGCCTTCTACCCTCTCTTCCTCCTTGCCTTCCCCAGCCCATCCCGTCCCAACAACTAGTTTTGCCTCTGTATGACAACAAGTAGCTCCTTCCATGCCTTTTGGGATTTTGGACTTCACAGTCTCCATAGTCTTTAGGATATGAAAGTACCATTCTTTATTGGTGACACTCATGCTTATGTGTAAAGCACGATCTATCAGGTTGTTTCTGCTGTGAGGTCTGTTGTAACTCCTCGTTCCGTATTCACTGACTTTCCCCTGAAGTGTCGGCTCTATTGTAAATAATGCATCTCCTTAGGCTTGCGTTTTCTCTAGGCTGTGATCTCCTCATGGTCAGTTGTTTGTTCCTATTTCTGTAATCTGCTGTTCATCACTCCTTCCTACTGACAGCATTTTAAACCTATCCTAGACCTCAACCTTTTCTTGTTCATATATCTGTCCAATCAGTTTTCAAGTACCACCTTAAAATTGTTACTGCATATCTAGTATTTGTTAAATAATAGAAAGTTTGTCAAACTTTTTACATTCATTTTCTCATTTAATTCTCACGGCATCCTACAAAGTAGAAATGATTATTATGCACAAGTGGTTCAGAGGATTTGAATGCTTTGCTCAAAGTCATGAAGATACATCTGACAAAGGGACAGGGTTTTCTAGAATGCAGGCTAATGATTTTAGCAACAAGAGTGTATCTACCACAGTTGAGGCAAGTGGTCAGGTGCTCATAGCCAATTTTCTAAACACTAAATGTTTACAAAGCAAAGTTTCCACTATTATTGCATGGATTTTTATAGAGTCATTTGAAGCATAACCAAAAAGTCTGGTTTTAAAAGTTACTTTTTATCTTCTGAGTTCAGTCTCATGGATTTGGTTTACCCATTTCCAATTTCTCTTTCTGGGTCATTCTCCCTAGCTTATAATATCATCCAATGTAGAACAGCAAATTCATTAACATTATTTATCTTCTTTGTCCTTGCCTAGTTCCTACTTTGGATCCCCACCCTCTCACAATGACCATCAGAATCGCTCCAGAAACCCCTCAAAACAAATAAACAAACAAACAAACAAAAAATCTAGAATAGATAGACAGAGAACAACAAGGAAAGCTTAGAATGAGACAGGAAACGGTCAGCACGGATGCACTTATACCTCACTGGGTGGGACACAAAGACTAGTTACTCCTCACTAGGGTATCGAAGATTTCTCTGCACACCCCTCCTAAAACTATTCACCTAAACTGTTGACATATGTCTTGTTAGAGTTATAGAGTTAGACTACCCGAAAAACAGCCAGGTTCAGCAAAATCATGCTTCAATGCTATAAACTGCTAAATACTAAAAATAGACACGAGACAGCTGAATAGTAATCTATAGCCATTTTAAGGTGTATAGATCTCAGTGGTATATAAACTAATAATTGAAATGTAAATGAAGAAGTCACAGGATGTGGTTCAGCACTTGTATTCTTTTTTTTTTTCTTTTAACATATTGGTTACTCAATACCATGTCAATTAATTCCATAATTGTTACTGATGTTATGTCGGGGCTTTAATTGATCAGGATGATACTTTGCCGGCTCTACCTTCAGACTAGAGATGGTCTTCCTAAGAAACCATTAAACTTATTTGGACAATAAGATGCTGGACTTTATGCTTGGTAAATGCTTGCAATGAAAGAATCTCAACTGATCTTGAACTGTGGTAATGCAACAAGATGGAGGAATCCACCATGGGGGGCTTTAGGGAGGGGTGGGGGGAATCCAAGTGCCTATAAAACTGTGTCACATAATGCAATGTAATCAATAATAATAAAAATTTTTTAAAAATTAATGAAAATGGAAAGACTAACTGCAACTTTGAGCTCTTTTTTTAGAAGTTATTTTGTTAGAGGCAAACATGTCATTCTGAGGAATTTTTCTAGACCATTCTAGAGATAACACTTGGTAGACAGGGTAAGGAGATAAGGAGTTAGTCAACAACAGAATCCAGAATTAAGCCCACATATGGTCGAATGCCACTCTCCATAAAGAATGCGATCTGGAATTGAAGTCAAGTTACTAGGACTTGGTCTGCAGATAGAGATCAACATGTAAGCAATAGAGACATCAGGATCCAGAGATAGGAAAAGTCTTCCAAAAGTTCATGGATAATACACATTAGGAAATACTATGAATATTTTGTGCCAAAACAAGATTATCCGTTGATCCAATTTTCACAAATGTTTTGAATTAACACCAATATAGCCACAGTCATACATGAAAAGACCTGACCTTTGGATTACTCTGGCCAAGCCAGCCAGTCCTACTGCTCTTCTTTTCCTGTGTGCTGTGTGCAAGACTCGTTCATATCTATCATCTTCTCCTTTGAGCTTGCCTGCAATCATATGGATCCCGAGGACTTGTGCTGGTCCTCCATAGGCCATCCATTGTAGACACTGACATGGTGTCTGGGAATAATGTAGAGGAGAACATCTCTAGAAAGGAGAGGAGGGATGGTGTTAGTGACCATTCTAATGCTTTGTAAATGATGTGATTTCCCCTGTGAAACTTAGAAACAAACGGACCACTCCATCAAAACAGTAACAGCAAAAAAACTGAGATGTAGGGAGTCCCTGACAGTGATAGGATAGCAAGCAAAGTGAAGGGATATGGAGCCAACCATTTAAAGAATCAAATTTGCGTCGGACCTCCAGGAACCTGACTGCCTATATCAAACTTTTGGCAGACATGCTTATGACTCTAAAATTTTCTATATAGTCTTCCTATGTGAACTCAGTTTGTAGAACACTTTATGTAAAATTTTGAAACTTATGGATATTTATTTGATTCTGTTTGCCTTGCAATGACATGAGAATGTAAAATAGATGCACAAAATGCAATTTAGTTTAGAATTCATCCTTTCTGAAGATTACAAAATGTCACTTAAAAGGCAAAGGATGTATTTGCATAACCTAATCTCATCCAGACTTTTCACATCAAGTGCTCTTTATGCAAAGTGGGCCCTCTTGGAGTAATGACTTGTAATAGAGGGAAAATAAGAAAATTAATCCAAAAACTGTAAGATGAAGCTGAGCTCTTCCCTGTGGTGTCTGTGCACTCCTTTCCAATTTATTTTAATTGTGTGAGCTTCATATTCCTTATATGGAAAATTTCACTCAAATTGTGTAACCTCAGAACGATGACATAGTTTTATGATCAAATAATGTGACCGTTTTTTCAGTCTGCAGTGAGCAAGGTTCCGGTGAGGCCATGGAGAAACAATCCGCTTTACTTCCAGCAGAGTCTGCAGCTGCTCTGAAGGCAGCATGGTGAAGGGTTAGGGGAGGTTGCATCAGATATACAGCTGGTTCATTGCTATTACCTTTTATACTAAAGGGAAACATTTCCTTTCCTTGGTCCAGATCATGAAGCAACGAAATGTATATATCTTTGATGGCTATCATTATGTCATTTTTTTAGCATTGTTATGTCCAAATCTATGAAGTACAAAGTGCTTTGAAGAGAAGTAGAAAACACAAAAATCAAGAACCATTTTTTTTTTTAATCAGGGTCTCATGAATTAGAGAACAGAAGGCACCCCCTATAATTTTTATCATATTGTTTCAATTATGAATGTAGGAACAGGCATTGGAAAGTAAATATTTCTCCAATCATTGTTGGAAAAATAGAAGCAGCTAACATGCATGAATATGAAACCTCAGAATTCATAGTTAACTCAGACGCAGAATTTGAATGAAAGGCTATGAATTTTACTTGTTGAATTAGGGGATGGCGTTTGCATAGCAGTGAAGATGCTGTTTTGGATACGCCTTTCATACCACAGTACCTGAGTGTGAATCCAATAGATGATGGTCCAAAAGTTTAGTTCCTGGACATCCATGTGAAGCCCATGTGAAGTTCTGGCTTCCATCTTCCTCCTGACCAAGCCTCAACTGTTACACATGTTTGGAAGGTCCAAAAAGCATATGGTAGATTTCTCTCTCTGTGTTGCTACTCAGCCCATTTCATGTAAATAAAAAAATGAAAATTTTAAAGAGAATACTATTTTTACTTGTTTATTAGCAGAAAGGAACAAAAAGAAGGTCCATGATAAGAAGATGAAGTTAAAGGCGTTTAATGTGTATATTTATAGCTGTAAGTTGGTACGGTCTTTCCGAGGAATTTAGTATCAGAATGTGTTTATTGTTTTGACTAGAATTTTCACCTGAGGCAAAATAGCCAAGGATGCTAATTAGATATGGATATAAAATTCACCAAGATGCAAAATAAAAATTGCTGAGCAACAAAAAATCATTTCATTAATGCAGATGAGAAAATATTATGCAACCATTGAAAATGTTCTCAAATAATATTTGATATTAAAGAAATCGCTTGGTAACTTTTATGAACTTCAAAGAAGATGAAATATGTAGAAAGAAGTAAATTAGATCAGAGATCAGAAGCTGTAAATTTTTAGCCATGTCTGGGAGAGATTGGACAGGTTGAGTTATGAGAGAACAGAGCCTTGAAACACACTTGTATCTGTGACACAGGACAGAGTTGTGAAACAAGGAGGAGATTTAACTAGCTCACAACTTGCAAGGTATACAACTCTGGCAGGGAAACACATGGTGGTTAGAACTTCTGGCAGGCTGAGGGCTACTGCTTGTTGATGTTTAGAGGAAGCTGGTGATGGAAGTCAGAGATGTCTCCATTTTATGTTCCACATCATGCAAACCAACAATTGCAAAGACAGTGAGGGCAAGTTAGCCACAAAAACTGTGTGAGCAGACCAAGCATCTAACAGCATGGACTCCATGCCAGAAGAACCACCCAAACAGACTTAGAGATTTGTGTCAGGTCATTTACTGCTGTAGCGGAGACTGCAAATATAAGTATGAAACAAAAGCTTTCTCAAAGTTATCTTCAAATGTTTGAATTTACACACAGATAATTTAACATTTTGCATTAGGTTATGTCTAAGTGTTAGTTATAAATAGTGAACAAATTCAAAAATTTTTTAATTCTTTCATTTTGGTAATCTTTCCATAGTTGATTTGGACAAAATGGGTCAAGGGCTACAGGAAATGGGTAAGACCATCGTTTCCACATTAATATATATATTTTTTTTCTGTATCAGGGGTAAGGGAAGAGAGAAAGGGAAAAGCCCCACCCAGCCTCTGACCCATCCCAGGTCCCCGACGTGGGGCATGCTCTGAGGGTCCTGCTCATTCAGTTTTGATAGTTCAACAGTTCTGAATTGCTGCCAATCTCGCTGATCCAAGTACGATGAAATCTCTTCAGAATCCACTGGCTGACACAGTCTCTTCATGGTTGGGGTTCTGAGATGAGCAGTTCAGTTGGAGGAAACCCCAGAAAAACTTCATCTCAGGTGATCCCAGATCTGATTCTTGTGTGTGCTGGCCACTACAGGATTCGGCCCCGTTGGTCGCCCAAATCAGCTTATGCATATGCTGGTGGTTGCAATTGCTAGGTCAGTTCTGTTTCCAGCCCGGTCTTCCACGTGAACCAATGGGTGTTGCAGTCCTGCTCACTTCATACTTGGCCCTCACACAAACCAGTGGGAGCTGCAGCCTAGTAGGGGCGACTCCCCATAGTCCCCACCAAAATAATCATCATTCCTTTGCTCCGGACAAAGCCAGAATAAATCCACCATTTGCAAAATGAGGTGAATATGGAACCTGCATAACCTTCTATGCATTTTGAATATGTACTCCTTTTTAGTAATGCTTACAGTGCTGCAATGTCTTAGAATTGAAAGAATAAGGAAGATTGCGGCATAGTCATTTTTTTTTTTTTTCTAAATCTAGTACTACAGATCTGGCTGTGACAGAGACTTGCTGTAATAATAATGAGTTCAGTGAAATGGAGAGAATTTAACAGCAGTTAGTATTCCACTTGGAGTGGCCTCTTGAGGACTAAGGGTGAACTTGTGTCCTGGGTAGCAAGGTTACATGACAAAGATAAAACAAGATGGCAACCGCAGGGAGCAGATGTGGAGTTCACCCCCTGTGGAAGGACAGGGACAAAGCACAAGCTACTCTGAGTTCTCTACACAGTCAAGGGACATTTCATTTTACTGTTTCCTGTGAATTCATGAAGACCCAATGAAATGATTAATGAGGCTAGGTGTTTACATCTGTGACCGTGAACAGCATTGAATGTGATACAGTCATGATACTTCTCCTGGTGAAAGAGCCAATTACTTCTTTAAATCTTCTTTCCATATCACTGGCATGTGTATAAAATAATGCCAACTTGAGAGAGTTGCTATGGGAATTGAATGAAATAATGACTGTAGTATGTACTAGAGGTCTATATATATATTTTGATAAAAATAAATAGTTCTCTCTCGTGACGGTTTGAGATTTACATGGGTGCTTCTGACTGTTGGCTTCTCCCACTCCTGGTGCTTTGTACTGTTGCCGAACTTGATTGTTCTGTATTCTGATACGTTGTTTTGACTTCTCAGTCCCCTGTGAGCTTCTGGACCTGCATAAAGGCCTGTTTTATTTGATCATTCCTGGGTACCAGCAAAAGGCGAGACACTTACTTCATGAATGCATTTATCATTTGATACAGCTTTATTTAGTGTCACCTTCATGCCAGGCATCAAGAAAGAGACATGAGGTCTCAACCCAGACAGACAGAGCTTCTGCTCCATGGGCTCGCCCATATGACTTAGAAAGGAAGCTCGCTGATAAATACTTGCACAGTGATCACTAAAACATACAGGCTGAGTTTTTGCTTTGGGATCTTACTCCAGGAATATTTGCAGTGGAACCCTCAACCTAAAATTATTTTTAAACACTGAGCTTTAGTTTTAGAGAACATTAGTGGAAAGCAATGTATTATCTCAAGTAAGGGAATGAATTGCCTGATGAGGTAACTAAATTGTCATCCCTTAAAGGGTTCATACTGGCTTCATGCAATATAAATATTTTATTATTCTCATTTTATGAATCACAGAGCACAGGCGTGAGTACAAAATCCTGCACAGATCAAATGCCTCTATTTTCCCCAAATTCTTATGTCGAAGCCGATCCCCTCTTTGGGTGTACTCGAAGAGGTGGAGTTTGCAATTACAGTGTCCTTGTAAAAGAGACGTCCCAAAGTTACTCACGCTTTCTGACATGAGACTCAGCAAAAAGAAGGCCTTCTAGGAACTAGAGATAGGACCTCAGCAGGCACAGAATATTCTTGTCAACCATTCCATGGCCCTTTCCTCGGTAGTTTAAGTGGAGTAAGAATTTTGATTCTCTACTCTAAGGAAACAGGAGCTGTATCTGGTAGGTAGAGTGTGGTAAGAGTAGGTTGGCGTACTTGATTTTGAATACTGGATCCGTGGACTTTTCTGGTCCACATGGCAGGAGAGCACTGGAGATAGGTGGAGGGAAATCTGCTTGTGTCTTGGTATCAAACAAAGGAAGCAAGACTGAAACTCTGTAAGACATATCTATACCCAAACTGAATTCTGTCAAAAGTCTGAAGCAATTTATTTATAAAAGCGTATTCAGCCAAAATGTTTAAGCTTCTCTTTCCTTCTCAGAATGGAAATGTTGCAGCACTAAAGTGTATTTTGCTTCACACTGCATTTGTTGTAAGGATTAGCCCACATGTGTGACAGGCACTAAGAGACCCTGTGTAGTAGCTGAATAAACAAGAAACACTTTCCATGTATTTGGACAGGGAATGGCTGTAGTTATAAGTAAAAGCTTGCTATGTAGGAAGGAAGAAGTGGGCTAAAGGAAGGTTGGAGATGTGCCTTCTTGTCTCTCAGGTCTGTTTCTCCATGCACATCTCTCTTCTCACTCTACCAGTTGGCTCTTCTAGGACTCAATGGTGATGGTGGAGGCTGTGCTCCTTCCCCGCCCCCAGCTTTGAACTGCCACAGCATCTTTCCCAGATTGAAATCTCTGGGTCGAAGACTCTGCAGATCACATGAGGTGCCCCCACCCTCAGTCTCAGTCCTCTTCGCAGGGATGGCACCTTCCACATAACTTGACTGTAATAAATCCAGTTATGTGAGATAGAAAATTCCCAAGGAAACAGAATGTTTTTGACTCATAGCATGAAAGAATGCCTTAAATAATATCTATTGGCCTAATTATTTTAAGATCTTGTAAGAAAAATTATAAGAATAATTTTTAAGTGTTCTTACCACAGGAGGTATAAGTATGTGAGGTAAAGCATGGGTTATTTAACTTGATTTAGTCATTCACAGTGTTTGTGTATGTATTTCAAAATGTTATTCTGTGTATGATAATGCATGCAACTTTTGCTTGTCAATTAAAAATAAACAAAAAAAAATTGAGAGGAAGAATTTGCATCCTAAGTGGAAAAAATAATACATACAGTATACAAATCTTGTTCAGAGAGACAGATAACAAAAATAAATGATAATAAAAAATAATCTTTATTTTGCCTGTGCATAAATATAATTAGACTGCTCTTCAAATTAATTCCAAGCTTAGCCTCTACAGCTCTCAACGCCCACCGTCTGCATGCCTACAAGCACTCTCCTGGTTCAGTCTGAGCTCTGTTTTGCTGCAGATAACACTGTGAGGCAGAACTCTCCCTCAGGGAGACGTGCAGACGGAGGTGGCCAAGTCCCGCAGAGGACACCTCCTGATACTTGGGACACTTTCAGAACCTCCCAGCTGCCAAGAAACAACGATGTAAATGCAATGTAAGGGCCTGTAAAAGTGGCTGGAGACCAGTTTGCCTCTTGTCTGCTAGAAACGAGGAGAATGGTGGCTTTCTCACTGCTGTGTCCAGTGTACGGTCCTTTGAAGTAGAACCCTTTCCGCTCAAGGTGCGTCACTCAGCCTCTAGCATTTCTGAAAATGGGACCCTTCCTTTGCGCATACAAAGTTTCTCACATCTCACTGAGAAATCTGTTTCATAAATTATTTGTTTTTTAGTCAAAAGAGTAATGGGAAAGACACAGCTAATGCCTATGAGAAGTTCTAGATGATTCTTTTCTGATCATCCTTGTACCACTCTGTGTCGTAATTTTTACTAATTCCCTGCTATGCAAAAGCTTTAGAGAGGTACACAGGGAGTGCTACGCTGGAGTGATGGAGATAAGTAGCACTGAAAATATAAGTATGATTCTAGCTACTACCAGTGTCTAGTTACTACCAATTGTGTGTGTGTGTGTGTGTGTGTGTGTGTGTGTTTGTGTGTGTATGTAACAATGTTGCTTTAGATGGGTATTGGGTACAAAATTTTGCTTTCATCAAATATCTGAAACACTTATTTTACTCTACCTAATTAACATGCTATTAACAACAAGGAGTCTTAAGGTACATTCAAGTAGAAAAGAAATTCCATAGGCTTATAAGATATTTTCTGATACTTGGTTTTTTTTTAAAGATTTATTTTTATTATTATTATTTTTTTAATTGGAAAGGCAGATATACAGAGAGGAGAGACAGAGAGGAAGATCTTCCGTCCGATGATTCACTCCCCAAGTGAGCGCATCGGCCGATGCTATGCCGATCCGAAGCCAGGAGCCTCTTCCGGGTCTCCCATGCGGGTGCAGAGTCCCAAAGCTTTGGGCCGTCCTCTGCTGCTTTCCCGGGCCACAGGCGGGGAGCTGGAAGGGAAGCGGGGCTGCCGGGATAGAACCGGCGCCCATATGGGATACCGGGCATGCAAGGTGAGAACCTTAACCACTGCGCCACCGTGCTGGGCCCCCCTTGTTTTTTTAAGGATAAGGAGAAAAATTGATGAAATATATTTTTCATTTGCTAATTAAAATCAGACTGAATTATAAAATACAAGAGATCAAATGAGGTACTGCTCAGCCTTTTTCCATCCTGATATCCTCCAGGTTTTCTGAATCAACATATCCAGCCTGATTCTGTCCACTTTCATGTTGCCCTGCCCAACCTGCTTCCCGACTTGTCAAGTTATCCATGGTTTCTTCTTGGTCACCCCAACCTCCAGGCAGGCACAAAGTATTACCTTCAGAGGGCTCCATGATTTGTTTTAGCTATCAGTTCTCTCTTGCCAGGATTACAAAACTAACACTGGACATTCTCATTTCACTGGTCCTTCTGTTTGCACTGTTACCCATCTGAGTGCCCTGCAGCCAAGGTAATCTTTCTAAAACAAATGTAATCATCCAATTCCATGCTTCAGATCCTTCTACAGCTCTCAGTCTTGCATGCTCTCTTGCATAGCACCTACTGACTTCATCTGGCTTTTGCTTAAATTTTCAGCTTCAGTTCTTGCCAGCTTTTGTACTCGCAGCTGTCCCCTGTGTAGTTTACAAGAAGACAAGTCTTCTTTTTTTCAAGCTTCTTCACATATCTCTGGTTGGTAGAGTCCCGTTTTACTCTTACAGATTTGCCTAGAACAAAGGAGCAGCCTCAGTTCCTTATAAAATGACTGGCCTACACTTGGTTCCAGCATGAAGCTGCTTCTGCTTTTGGTATCTTCAGCTATTTCCATCTCTCCGTTCCTGTCTCTGCTGCCAGAAGGCACAGAAACTAGAGCATTATGGACTGCTGAAGCAGATGGTTTTCTACCTGCTACCTGCCAGCTCCCACCAGCTGATCTTCCGTCTGCTCCTGTTTTATTTGTTTGCAGAAACAGAGGACTGGTTCCTGGGCATTCGGCAAGCACACAGTCCAAGCCCTTGGCGATTGTACCTCATTAATTTGCACAAGTAGTGACATTTAATACTAATGCCAGTATTAATGTAAATTTGCATAATCAACATTCATTTAACATTAATTTATAATACATTAATACCTAAGCATAAATACTGGTTAATATTATTTTGCATGTACCAATCCCTATCCTTAGAATTTCCTGCCATGATCAGGCTACTTCCTCCTAATTAGCAACTGATGAAGTCTCATTCCAGCTTCCAGACATGCACTATATATATTTCTCCTCACATACGCCCTTTTAGTGACAACTTGCCATGTCCTCAAAAGCGCACACCACGCTACATTCACCCCCCAGTACTGGAATTGACACAGGCATATGTTGAGAACCTCATCTTGAATCTGTTGATTTCTCTCTTCTACACTTGCCTGAAACCTTTGCACCTGCTGGAGCCTCGGTCACTGCTGTTTCCATGGTAGAGAGAGATTGCTCTGGAAATTTCCATCAAATGAGCAGCACATACCTTTTTGAAAAAATCATAGGATGTAGTCATCCTGTTAATTAGCTTTACTTACAAAGGCATTTCAGATAGGGCCATGAGGCAACAGAATAGGAAAGAAGCTTTGAAATCATTAGAGAGCATTGGCACTTGTTTTCCATGGAAACCACCAAGCAGATGCATGTGGATAAATGAAAAGGAATCTCTAGAAGATTTCACTAGAAGCAATTTTGGTTACCCAGTGTTGAGTGGCCCCTGGTGAGGCAAACACAAAACTGATCATGGACTCTGGATTGGACAGACCTGCATGTCTGCAAGGAAAATTTCCAAATCCAGGGTACCAGGGTTTCTCTAAGCCATACCTATGTAAATATGTGGAGATCTGCTCTGTGTGTCTGAGCCCCTGTGCACTCCCTGGTTGCCTGATTTAGCGGGATTTGGGTTCTGTTGAAGCATCCTCTGCTGATTCACATGTGAGGTTGGTCTCAGGTGCCGCAGGGCCACTGCCTTTCACTGTGGCTCCCCTGCTCATAGGCCTTGGACTTGGGCAATGGATGACACTCAAAGCAGCCCCCACAATTGTCTGTAAACATTTGGACCCTTCAGGGTTTTTTTTTTTTTTTTAGTGTACATTTATGTAGTCGAAAGACAGAGCTATGTGGGAGCATGGGGGTGTGCGGGGGAGGGGGGGAGGAGAGAGAGAGAAAGAGAGAAATAGAGAGAGAGACCATAGAGAGTTCTTCCATTTGCTGGTTCACTTTATCAATGCCTGTCACAGATGGAGCTGAACCAGATGAAAGTGGGAGCCAGAATTCCATCCAGCTATACCACACGGCTGTCATGGATCCAAGTACTCATGTCATCATTTGCTTCCTCCCAGGATGCACATGAGCAGGTAATTGGATAGAAAGTGGAGACAGGATTCAAAATCAGGCACTCCGATATGGGGAGCATTGCAAGTTGTGACTTAAGCCACTGTTCCACAATGCCTTCTCCTTAGATTCCATTTTTAAGTCTACCCCAGGGCTGGTGTCAATAGATGTAGAATACATGTAGAGCAAAATAAAAGCATTCTTATCCCTTCCTTCCCTAAGACAAGGCTGTTTCTACTAAAGACTAGATGCCCTCATCTTGATCTTATAGCTCAAATGTCACAGGTGGCTGGGTTTGTAGTTAACATTCAGGATTTTGCATGCAAGTACATTTTCTGGACCACTCTTCTTGAGCTAGGTCATGGCAGTTCTTCCAGGACTGGCCTGCCCTATCTCAGAAACTTCATTTTGACTCTGTTCCAACCAATGAATGATTTCAGGTGTTTCACTTTAGAGGCTGACATATCTGCATTCATTAAAGGAGCTTTGGATTTAGATCTTCTGAGTTTGAGTTGTCAAAAGCCCCCATTCCCACCCACTCCAGGCCCTGCATGCTGTGATTTCCTCATTTACGCTGTAGCCTGGAACGTGCCAGAATCTGCATTCGTCCCTCTGAGGGTGTGAATGTTTTGAGAAAATTACTCATCATTCAAATGTCAAGATTATTGAGCCCACACCCGCACAAATAATTATGGAAAGTACACAGATGAAGCATCACCACTGCCCAGGCTGAGAGGGATATCTGGGGCCTTGGGGTCCAACCCACACCTTCCCATGAAAGGAGTAGACTGGAGGCAGGCAGGCCATACTGCCCTATCCTCATGTCCCCCAGTGGCAACTCGTTCCTGTCTTCCCCTAAGGTAACCTCTGAAACCAATAACAGCCTGTAACTTATATGTCACTCTCAAAAGTCCCAGTGGGAGTTAGATTTAGTTTGAAAATTTTCCAACATCTCCCCTCTACCGAGACAAAACAAAAAGGGAAAGGGCTGTTGAATGGTGTAGCACTCTTTGGGTGCTAATTAACCAGACAGCCGAATTCTCCTCTCCCCAGTGGGAGGTGGCAGAATTCCACACAGCTGCTTGCAGCCCATCTTGAAAGTGAGTGCCTTGCTGTGTTATCCAGGATACTATGTGTTTCTGGACCTGATTCTACAAGAGATCTTTGCCTGTTTTTCTCTTTCAGTTTGGGGGCAGCTAGAGTGATGCAAGGTGACAGTGAAAAGAGACCATGGCCTCACACAGGCAGGCTCAGGAAGACTCCAACAGCACCTGTGTAGTTTCAAAGAGAATTTGGGTGATTGGATTCCCCAGAGCCACTTCTCAATCAGTGAGGTGTTTCTTCAATCAACTGATTTGTCCAGATAAAGAGTTATCCTCCTCCTAATTATTAAAGTGAAGACATAATTCTGTTGTCATGGCTATTGATGGCACTGAGATAAGACCTGGGTGCCAAGCTCTGTCCTGTTCATGATGCAGAAAAACACTCCCACAGTCACAGGCTAAAAATATCAATAAAGTAGGGGTGTGAGTCAGGGGTACCTTGGCAGAATGCTCTAGGCAGTGAGAGTGGGTGCCAAGTCTGCTGCCAAATGTCGTGCTGGACTTCAGCACTCTGTGAAAGGCATCCTCCTTCCAAATTGGAACCTTATCCATGGGGCTACCTCTTTCTGAGAAGCCTTTTATCCCTCCACTCTCAAAATAGAGAAGGACTACAAAGTTCTTAGAGCCCATTGTGGAATAGCTCATGTTCAAGCACACAGTTGGAGGCTGGTCTTAGTCATGGAACTTCTTCCTTGTGCTTCCAAATCA